>NW_017253373.1:0-275006 GCF_001642045.1 Paraphaeosphaeria sporulosa | reverse complement strand
TGTTGGGGGGAGATATCGCGTGTTCTGTGCAGGTGTCGCGGTTTGCCAAGGTGTTCCGAAACCCGAGGTGTTCGGTATCCATATGCACTAGCTTACAGGTATTGGTGAGAGGAACAGAAGAATGCATGATCCTGCTGCACCTGTTGTTTCATACTATGCTCAAGTGAAGTCAGGCTGCTGCTGTGTCTGCAGGAACGTTCACTGCGTTGCATAGGCAGTGCGGTGACCGTTTGGCCCATCAAGGTTATCAACATTGCTAATCTATCCATCCTCCCATCGCAAAGCAGTCGTATAGTCGTAGGCAAACCGCCTCCATCTCCAAGATCTTCCGCCTCTGGTATATCTGCGCAGGCATCCAGTGTCCGCCAATGCTGTACATTTGACTGACCCCTCACACATACGTGGTCAAACACATCACCCCTTCACTCCGCATCCAAGGGAAATCCCACTCATCTCCTCCCCGCCCACAGTCCCTGCTGCGTCTCATGAATCCTCCGCTCCTGCTCCCTAATCATTTCATCCGTCTGCCCATGCCCATTGCCCCGACTATCAATCTTGTCGATGTCCATGGGATCCTCATCCGCGACCGGCTGCGGGACATTCAGCGGCGGTGCCCCTCGCCTCGGCTCGCCCGACCTCGCGCCATCCATCATGCCCGCTGCACCACCGGCACGCAGCTGGTTGATAGCGCGGATAGTGTCGATGGCAGCGTGTAGTGTGCGACGGGCGTTGAAGTTCTTCTTGACGGTGGGTAGCAGGTCCTCTTCGCCTTCAGCGGAGATGTCGCCGAGGTCCGCGATCCAAGGGTGGCTGAGAGCCTCGTGGGCGGTCATGCGGGCGGCGGGGTCGACGGTCAGGCAGCGCCGGATGAACTCGCGCGCTTTGAGGGAGACGCCGCGCCAGTACTCGAGCGGGGTGAAGGAGTAGTCGGCGACGAGGATGGCTTGCATCTCCTCGAGGTTGGAGTCGCGGTCGAAGGGGGTGTAGCCGCAGAGGAGGAAGTAGGTTATCACGCCGATGGCCCAGATGTCACTGTGTTGTGTTAGCAGGGTAGCAGGACTGTGCTATCTTGGCCCACTTACACTGGCTTCCCGTGGCCGGTTTTTCTGAAGATCTCGGGCGCCATGTAGCCTGGCGTACCGCAGGTCGTGGTGAGGACGTGGAACTGCTCCTCGTCCATTATACGTGAAAGTCCAAAATCTGCAATGAGCAGGTCTGCGTTGTCTTCTGGAGTGCGGAAGAGCAAGTTCTCGGGCTTGAGATCGCGATGCACGATGCCGTGGTCGTGCAGATACGCAACAGCGGAGAGGGTGGCACGAATGAGGTCGGCAGCATCCGACTCGTAGTAGTTTCCTTTGCGGCAGATGCGGTCGAACAACTCGCCTCCTAAGGCGAGATCCGTGACGAGGTAGACTATGTGAGTCAGCAGGAGCCTTGAGAGCGTTCATCTTCGCGCGTACGGTTGTTCATCGTCTCGAAGTAGTCGACAAGCGTCAAGATGTTCCTGTGTCCCATGGACACGCGCTTCAGGACGGCAATCTCATTCCTAACCTAGCGGGCATGAGCTCCAGTGCGCAGTCTGTGCCGCACCACTCACCATGTGTTCTCTTCCTGCCATCAGGCGCTTGTTGATGACCTTTGCCGCATAGTATCGCCCGGTGTCGATGTGCACACACTCCTTCACCACCGAATAACTGCCCGCCCCCAGCGTTTTTCCTGTCTTGTACCGGCATGGTTGGACCTGAGCTTGTGCTTGTGCGTTCGGCGTGTGCGCGCCTGATCCGCCGTTTGAGGCCATTTCAGACTTGTAGGAGTTGTTGCGCACAGGCGAAGGGTGTCGGTGGTCACCAGTCGGGCGGTGTGACGGGTGTTCAGCCGCGCTGCTGACTGACGATGTGCGCGCTCAAAGAGGCCGGGGAAAATCTAAGCGGACCGTGTAGCCTCACTTCAGAAAAGCAGGGCTCCAAGGCGCACAGAGCGATGGCAGCCGTGTACGGAGGGAACGTGTTGGTCAGCTCCAGGGTTCCCCGCAGCGGTGGGGTACTTCGCAAACAGAGGTGAGTTGCAGCAGAGACGGCCAGCTGGCGCGCACGCAAGAAATCGGCAGCGGGACAGACGCAGGTAAAATGTCGCTCAGCAGCGGACAGAAGCGGCGGCTGAGGTGAAGTGAAGCCGGGGCTGGTTCCGTCTGTTTCGCGGCGTGGAGGGGTGGTGAACCCTGGTCACGCTTGTTACTGGCTAGTTCCATTTGGCAGGTGGGACTATCAAAAGGTGTTCCGAACATCTTCATCGTCTATTCATAATTCTTGTCTCTATCTACGCCAAATGGTATCGCCAATTCATCGAGAGAGATATGCCGATTACAATCAGCCAGATCGTCGCTCAAGAAGCGGAATCTATCTAGTCTGTACGTTGACGCTTCGGCGGCGGGCTTGATCCCCTGCTCCTCAAACGCGTTAGACGGGTCGCATGGTCGACAGAGGCGGTACTTTACGACTTGACGAGCAGGCTATGGCCGTCCATGGCCTCGGCCTGCGGCAAACCCATGACCTCAAGCAGCGTGGGCGCAACATCCCCGAGCACGCCGTCCGTCTTCTTGAGGGAAAAGTTGTCGGGGGCGTTGGCCATGACGAACGGAACCTTGTTGAGGGTATGCGACGTCTTTGGCGTGCCCTCCTCGGTAAGCATCTCTTCTGCGTTACTGAAGTGTGTCAGTGGAGAAGATGTAAATGCGGCTGCTCACTTACCCGTGGTCGGCGGTGACGAACAACACGTATCCACTCTCCTTGCACTGCTCATAGATCTTCTTGATGGACTTGTCCGTCTCGGTGACACCCTCAATGGCAGCTTTGTAGACGCCAGTGTGACCCACCATGTCGGGAGGTGCAAAGTTGAGCATAATGAATTCAAAGTTGCCCTCCTTGATGCGCTCGCACGTCTTGTCCGCAACAGCCATGGCGCTCATCTTGGGCTCAAGGTCGTAGGTAGCGACCTTGGGAGACGAAATCATATCACGCTCCTCATTGTCAAACTGCTTCTCGACACCGCCATTGAAAAAGAAGGTGACGTGGGCGTATTTTTCCGTCTCTGCGATGTGGCACTGCTTCACGCCCTGCTTCGCCAACCACTCAGCAAGCACGTCGTCCATCTTCTGTGGCGGGAAAGCAATGTTGTACGGGAACTTGACGTTGTACTGGGTCATGGTGGTCAGGCTGATGTCCTTGGGGTACGGGAAATCGGGCTTTGGTGACCGGTCGAACCCACCCAGAAGCTGGGTGAGCTCGCGGACGCGGTCCGATCGGTAGTTGAAAGTGAAGACAGTGTCACCATCTGCACAAGTTAGCAGGCCATCTGGGTGCTCAGCTTGGAGTACTTACCCTGTATCCTTCGCTCCTTTCCTCCCACAATGATGGGCTTCAGGAACTCGTCGTTCTCGCCTTGCTCGTATCGCGCCTTGATGGCAGCCACCGGATCCTCGGCGTCCTCACCCTCTCCAGTAACAAGGCCCTTCAGACCAATCTCAACACGATCCCACCTCTTGTCGCGATCCATGATGTAGTAACGGCCAACGACGGTGGCAATCTCGCCAATGCCGAGCTCCTTGGTGTGCGCGAGCAGATCTGTCATGTATCCAGCAGCCGACTTGGGATCGGTGTCGCGACCATCGCCGAAGAAGTGGATGAAGACGTGCGGCACGCCAATCTCTTTGGCAACCTTGAGAAGAGCCACGAGGTGGTTGATGTGCGAGTGGACGCCGCCATCGGAGACAAGACCAGCCAGGTGCAGCCTGCCGTTGCCGTTCTTCGCGCGGGTGAAGGACTCGTGGATGTTCTTGATCTTGTTGAGCTCGCCCTTCTTAATGGTCTGGTCGATCCGTACGACATCCTGCCAGACAACGCGACCAGCGCCAATGTTCAAGTGGCCGACCTCGCTGTTGCCCATGAGGCCCTCGGGAAGACCGACGGCGAGCGAAGACGCCTCGAGTTCGGTGTAGCCCTGGGCAGTCTTGGATCCATCCTTTGCGAACTCGTCCATGCACGGCGTATCGGCAGCGAGAATGGCATCGCCCTCCTTGGGAGAATTCTCGCCGGCAACACCCCAGCCGTCAATGACGATGAGGACCGTCTTTTGGTCGACCTTGGCCATGGTGGAGGCCAATTGGGGGGAGAAGTTGGGACAAGTGAAAGAGAGCGCCGAAGACGACGGTGCAGAGGAGTTAAAGGCCGGAGACCGAGGACGTGTGGGTGCTGACGGCGACTGCGACTTGCGGTGCTGCACTTGTGCTGCAGAAGATGTTGGAGGGGCATTTGAGCTAAGCGGGGCGGTTCCCATCAAAAGCCTTGCGCCTCGCGCCTCAACGTCACACCCGCCCGCTGCAACCCACGCGCAGATAACGCGTGAGAAAAAAGCACTCCCGCGATCCTGTGATTCGCTCTGCACGGCGACATACGTAAATCCGCGGCCAACGCTCTCGCGGCACGCTGCTGCAGCCACCCGCTTCGCACGACGACGCGCTTGCGCGCAACAAAGCTCAACACCAAGCTTCCCGCTCCACTTCTCTTCCGGCTGCGAAACAACAAGACGCCATGTCCGGCGCTGCGACACCCCACGCACCGGCTTCGGCAAGGGCGTCGGTTGCACCTACCCCAGCACAGGCGCCGCCGCCGCCCGTGTCTGCCCTCCCGCCGCCGTCAACGTTCGACATTCTCCCGGACCTGCATCGCGTCCTCAGTCGACTCATCAACACGTCCGTCCAGCCTCCCGGAGCTGCCCCGACCCCGGGCCAGCCGTCCACCGATGGTCCTCTCGACATCCAACAGGTCTCGACCGCTGCGACCGAGGTCAAGCTCAAGCTGCAAAAGGCGCGCAAGGCCGTCATGGCGCTACCCGACATCGACCGCTCCATTGAGGACCAGCAGGACGAAATCCAGTTCCTCGAGGCGCGTATTGCGAAGCTGAAAGCTGCGCTGCAGGAACTCGGAAAGCCAGCCCTGGAAGCAGAGGACGTTGATCAGAGTATGACGGGGTGAGACTCCGAGAAGGCCATCATTGATACCCAACAGGTCCATATTCGGACTGCATGCAGGAGCTGTATGCGTCACTTGGCTGATGAAGTGAGAGGCTCGTGGCATCTCCAGCAGTAAGGAGTTGCGACTCTTTCAATCCTCAGCAAACCGGAAGCAGGGCCAGAACATCAGCTCAGATGCATCCACTCAAGAGACAGGGCGGTGGGCCCGCGAGTTGTTTATGATACCCCATGCGCGTCGAGGAAGGGAAGGGAAGGGAAGAGTGGAGCTTTGGACTGTGCACCATCTATGCCAGGCCGAGCATGCTGCGTGATGCAAAAAACCACCACCCGGTATGACTTTGGCGTAGGGAGTTTCGATAGACAATACGAATGGCGGGAGTCGCCTGAAATCCTTACCTCATTGCGAAGGGACGGTATCAAAACACCATCCAATGCAAATCCTAGACATGCATCGTAGCCCAAGATGCCATGGCATCAGTTATCATAAACCTGAATAGCAACCTAGTCGGGCTTTATGTTGATAAGACACGCTCCCTGGCATTCAAGGAGGTAGCATGATTGCAGACATGTTCGTGGACTATTCTCACGGTCTCCGTGGCAATGACGGCGGCTCGATGCAGCACGGAGGCTTGCGCATTTGGAAGGAAACGCCGTCCTCCAAATACTTGCTCCTTCCCTGCAGCTATCCTCGCGGTGAAGTGATGTCGAACGTCGCTGAGCGCCCGTGTCTGACCTTGCAACCTACCTTCACCATCGTTTGCAGGTAGGTGTTCTTTCACCAAGTTACGGCCACGGTGATCACTGATCACTTGCTCAGATGCCAGTATATTTTCATCAGAGCACTGCCACCGCAGCGTTCTATCGACTGAAAGCATATCTATTCCATTCATATATGGTATCGCTCTACTCACTCACTCAACTTCGCCTGCAACCTTTGCAGCCATATTGGTTTACCGCTTGCAAGAACACTCCCAATTACGCACGAACAGTGCAAACGTACTACCAGCAGCTGCCCACTGTTGTGAGTCTCAGTCTTGCAGCCTGCTATACCTCACCATGGACCACAGCATTGACAACCAGCTAGACCCCGTCCTACCAGCCCGGCCCGTGCACCACTACTCGGCTCACTTCTACTCTACCGCTAAAGTATCTCGTGGCATCCAACGTCACCGTCGGAGACCCTCCGATCAAAGGCCATGGCCACTCCCGAAGTTCGCGGGCGTCCTGCCCGAGCCAGCACCACAATCCATCGCGAGCCGCCCAGCAAAATCGAAATCAGCGTCATCCCAGTTGGTACAGTCCAACGTCTTCGTAACCAAGTGGAGGCGAGGATTACGCCAGAAGTTCCTGTGCCTGATGATGTGCTCTTGATACGAGCCCAGGACCACGCCAGCGCCCTTCGACAGTCACGTCGGACCTATAAACAACGGCTACGCGTCGCGGCGGAAATTGGCTTGTTCCGCATGAGCCCTTCACTGACTCGTTTCATCCATGACCATGACAACATGACCAGGGCCGTCGCTAGGTCAACCGAGCTCGCGCGGCGAGCGCGGAACAGCTCTGGCGTTGACACTTTGACATATGTCAACATTTGTAAGTAGGGGACGCAGACGAAAAGACCTATTTATTATCTGTCTGCGATATACATCACCCTGTCTTGGTTCGCACTGACTTTTACCTGCACTTTAGGTATCATCGCGGTTCGGAATCGTTTGTCTCGGACATGGACCATCACGACGTTCAGCTCGTGTGCTAGAGAGGCGTTGAAAGCCACCGGCACAATTGGTCCTGCTATAGAAACACTAAGAGGCATGCTTGAAGACGTGGTTGTGCACATACTCACACTCTGGGATGAGTAAGTAGTTACCGGGCAGAAATGGAGGCTGAGACAGAGATACACTACCCTGTCTCAACTCATACTGAGTTTACCTCCGCACCTTAGGCTTTCCCTGAGGTATCTTGACGAAAATCAATTGAAGAACGTGGGCCCGGATCACAACATCGATGACTTCGGGCACGAGACCACGGTGGGAGTTGCCGGCGAACATCGAGTCAATGGTCCTATAAGTGACGACAAGATGGGGCATGCCCAGAGCAAAGGTAATACAAACTCTCTCCCAACCCCACCCCCATCACCTGCACGCATACATATTTCAAACGGTACTCTAGTGGATGACAATCTGGACGATAATGATGATGGCGATGATGACAAGGAGGACGACTACTCGAACTCGGACGACGACAGCTATCACTGCAGCATCTGCACAGATCCGTACACCAACCGTCACCGCGCATTCAGTCTTACACGCTGTGGCCACATCTTCGGCAAAGCCTGTCTATCAACTTGGATCAACTCCACCGCACGCAATGCAAATCTTTGTCCGCACTGCCGCGCTACGATCTGTAAGTCAGGATATTCTGCAGTATAAGCATAGAAGTCTGAATACGGTGTGTAGCGCCAGGGTAGTCAAAATGCTGGCCAACTGTACTCAGAATTTAATTTGACACTGTACCTATGTGGAGTAATTCTCACATTTACAGGTGTCCGACGTCCTCGTCGACCTATTATAGCCTCACGCGCAATTCTTCGTGACAATCATCGCGTTAATCTCCAGCACCAGCTCGATCAGGCGACAAGGTTGTACAAACTTCTCGCAGGTGTCCGCGGGGCGCTGTGGGGGTCTCACACCAGGAATGCATACCTTGGTGTCTGCATGGACGGACTCAACCAGCGCTTCTTTGTGGGTGGGTTGAGCTGGATCTTGGTGCCAATGGATTCGGGTGAGAGATGGACGCTGCAGCCGCACGACTGGCACGCGTAGGGTTTGGTAATGCGTGGTTGAACTTTGGCCGGCGGAAACTATGTCTGAGTGCGAGGTATGCATTGTGTATGTTTCGTGTGTCGGGCTTGCACATGCAATGGCTGTAGACGAAAGGGTCTGCACAGCGGTTCTGGGTACATTGGTCCAGGGTAGAGGGAGTTCAATACGGAGTTTTGACTTAAAAATGCGGCATAGATGTGTCTGTGATTGATATAGTTCAACTTTCGTGCCCTAGCTTTTAATTAAAGCATCTTAGTGCTGCGTTTACCATTACAATACTATTTTACATTGTACTGTGATCGTTGACTCTGATTATTACAGCACGACGTCGAGCGCTGTGTGAATGAGTCGAAAAGCATAGGGTTGCATGAGTGGCTGGCTTCGAGTGAAACAAGCTAACAATGGTAGAAACATCGCATGAATATGTAAGAGCGACGTGTTGTGTCATCCGTGTCACGTGCAGCTTATCTAAGGTTGTCCTAATCAATAAGGTAACTCGGCAGATACTCAAACATCACCATCAAAGCGTCCAAACAGTGAAGCATGTCCAACAATAGCAATGAATCTCTTGATCGCCTAAACATCACTCTCTCAACGCCTGTGCAATTAAGAGGCAGCCATGGGTCACGCCGCATCTGGCCCCTCGTACTCCTCCTCATCCTGATCCACCTGTCCACAGTGCTCTACACTCTCCCGCTAAATCGCGTCATCGAGCTTCGACTGTGTCAAACGCACTACTCCATCCCGAACCCAGAAGAGAAGGCATGCAAAATCGATGAAGTGCAGAGGCAATTGGCTTGGATCCAAGGTGTCATGGAAACGATGCTTGTTGCTTGTGGTACGTGTACTTTGCTAGGGTGGTGGAACGTGACGGGCTCAAGGCTCACACTCGTGGTTGTCGCTGCAAGCGGCTGATTCTATGTGACACAGATTTCGTAGTTACGTTACCGTTCGGATATGTTGCAGAGCGATGGGGAGTGAAAGCCGTGCTGTGGTGCAATTTAGTCCCAAGAGTTGGCATGAGCGTATGGGCTGTTGCAGTTGGTGAGTCAAATCTTCAAGACGTCATGGAGATGTAGTGCTGATGCTATCAAGGCCATTCTGATCACATTCTCCCCACCAAGGCGATCATTGCCGGGCCAGTTTTGGCTGTGTTGGGGGGCGAGTGCGTGCTGCAAAGTACGGTTTTCACCCTAACTTCGGCCATGGCCAATGATTACGTTGATCGGTGAGTGCGTGGTACTGGAGCGCAAATAATTTCGAGTAGAGACGTGAAGCTGATCATAGGCAGAGCAAAGTTCTTCTCGTACATCAGCTCGACATCCTACGTCGTCTCGTTTCTGGGACCAACGCTGGCCTCGTTCGCAATGAGCAGGAACCTGTGGGCGCCGTTTTGCTTGAATATCTTGCTACTCGGTTTGGCAGTTCCGGTGATCAAGTTGCTCCCTGGCAATGGACTTGTGCCAATAAAATCTATCATGTCCGTCGATTCCAATGACACTGCAGGCGAAGTTGGTCCACTACTTCGTCAAAGCGAAGATGGTCCTGATCACTACTCGAGTGCCTTCGAGACTCACCCTAGCATACTTCAGCGTATCGTCTCTACAATTCGACAATTGATCGCTCTTGTCGATGGCCGGCCAAACTTTCAGATTATGCTCTGCTCGTTCTTTCTCACAGCACTCGCAAGCTCTGATACGAAACTACTTGTTCAGTATATCTCGAAGCGATACAGTTGGACTTTTGCCCAAGCAGGCTACATGCTCTCAGCGAAGGCTATTGTCAATTTCACATTGCTCGCGATCGTAGTCCCACGAGTTGTCAAGTCTTCAGCGTCGTGGAAGGCGGTACATGGGTCAGAAGTGCGGATGAACTACGCAGGCGCGCAAATCAGCATTCTGATATCAGTGGTTGGCGTGCTCTGCGTTGCGCTTGCGTTCAAGTTCTGGATGTTGCTTGCAGCGTTGATGATATACGCGCTCGGCTCGGCGCTGCCAGTCTTCACGATGTCGCTTGTAAAATCGCCGCTGATAGCGCTGACACACAGTGATATTCAAGACTTCAGTATCGTCATGTTGACCAAAACGCTTGGCTCGCTCGTCGGTGCGCCATTTATGACGGTGCTTTGGGTGCGTGCGATTGAGATTGGGGGTGTTGGCTTGGGATTGCCGTACTTTGTTTCTGGAGTAAGTGTCGTGCCATATCGTTGATAGCAGCGCTGACAGCATGAGTAGTGCATCTATCTTACGGCCGCACTAGTTGTAGCAAGATTGAAGATCTGAGAGCATGTTGAGCACAAAGAGGATGCCGGAGATGATGGAGACGATGGAGAGCTCCCCTGCACAATTCAGCACATTAGCTAAAGGCAGGTGCATAGAATGCGTAGCTCTTAAGCATAGGAAACGGCTAATAAGGCATTCTGCTACGGTACTTGTTAGAGCTCGCTGTGTACTCTAAGACAGTTTAGGAAATCTTTCCTAAAAGCCTGCCTTAGAGCTCTATTGTCAACGCTCTCTAATTAATCTGACTACTGTGGTGCATAATGGTGCGGCAAAGTGTGGCGCGCAGCGACTTCTTATTTGATGTGGATGTTGAGTTGGCAGTATCGAGTTGAGAAACCGGGCGCGTATAATGAGTTGAGCTATCTCGACGGACCGTTGGGACGCGACGGGCAAGGAGTGAAGTTGTGTCCGGCTGGCTGGGGGTGGGGGGGGGAATGGAGTTAGACTGTGCATATGTGACCCCACCCCACTTCGATTTGATCTGCTCGCTTGTGTGATCGCCCCGCTTTCATTTTCCATCACCCGTGGCTTTATCTTGCTAATCATCTGGCATGCAATGCTTCTCTCTCAGGTTTTTGCAATGGTATATAATTACACAAAAAGACTGTTTCTTCATCAAATCAAGTCTTCCTTGGTCTAGTGGTCATGATTTCCGCTTGTCATCGCAAGATTACGAGCGCGGGAGACCGGGGTTCGATTCCCCGAGGGAGAGTTTTCTTTTTGTCTCATCGCGTCTTTATCAGACAATGACACGCATGCGACGCTCTGGGCGAGGTTGAGTCGTGGCATGCATTTTTGGCCGGATGTGGGATGTCGGCTTGGCGGCCGGTTTTCGCCGACTGACTACCACCCTCGATTGATTGGCCACTCGCCCACTGAAGCGCCGGCAAGAGTGTGTATTACTGTTATGTCTTGTCTTGTGCGGCGTGTCAAGCGTTGTATCGCATCTTGGCTTACACAAATGAATGAGCACTCTGGAAAGGAGGTTACAGTTCATTGCCAAGTCATCTCAAGAACCTGGGCGGCGTTGATCTTCGCCAGGAGGCACGCCAGATTCGCGAAATACGCAAGCCGCACCTCCTCTTGGCCTCCCATTCCGATGATGATATTGAATTACACAAACGCGCCAGGACGCCGAACAAACGTCGCAGGCCATTGCCAAGCGGCCGACGTCGCGATCATCTGCTTGGGGGCAGCGCAGCAGGCCAGCGCAAGGCGGACCGGCCTTGGCCAATTCTCTTTGCTAATGGCGGCAGCCGACGTTAACGCTCATAGATAAGGCCGAGCGCGCACTTGGGTTGCATCGCCAGCGCGAAGGTCCGAAGGTAAAACCCCAGACGCTCCGCAACTGGACTCGGCACTCACAAATCGTTTCACACCGGCCGCAGCCGTGCGCGCACATCACAGTCCTTACAAGCCTTGCGGCCGACCTTTTCTTACTTGTTACACGCACGTTTCCTTGCTTTGCCTCAAAGTCCGCTATCAAGAGCTGCAGTTTGAGCGGGCGGGACCCATCTCGAACCCTGGTCCAGAACCCCACCGTTCCGCCGCCAAAAACCGCGCATCCGTGCGAGCATCCAACGTTGTAAAAACACAAGTCCGCATCAACGGCAGTGCAATAGCACTTGGCGCTTGCAATTCCTCTCTCTTGCCTTCCTTCATCACAATCAAGCACACAATCAAGCACGAAATTCGAACAAAGGAACAGCCCAAGGAGGTCAACCGCAACTCGACACCCCACCACTTAATACCGCGTTAGCCGCCGGCCCCAAGCAGGACGTCACATCCCACGCTGCGCTGCACGTAAACCGCGCAGCAGCCTCACCTTCTCGCAACACCCTCCACACCTTTACGCCTTCCATTGCACGCATACGACACAATCCAAGACAAAGACGGTGACCATGTCTCTAATCAACCGCCCATTCCGCGGCTTCAGCGGCGTCTACTCCATGCCGCTCCCCCCGCTCCCGTCGCCCAGCAGCACATCCACCAGCCTCGACTCCCAGCGCTCCACCTCAGACGCCAGCATCTCCTCGGCAGACGCAGCGCCCAAGGCACCGCGGCGAGGCCTGTTCCACCGATCAAAGACGACGCCTGGGAAGCACATGCGCGCGCCCGCACCATCAGCCTCGTGTTCAAATTCAAACTCACCATCAGCCTCCTCATCGTCATCTTCTTCTGGGCTGAAGGCGTCGCCAGACCGCCCTGCGCCGCCTTGCCGCGCACACACGGCCGAAGTCCCTCTGCCGCCTCCACCCAAGTCCCGCTTCCACAGCTTGTTGCGGCGGCATCGGGAGGAGCGCGGCCCAAGCAGCGCCGAGGTCGAGCGCGAGCTGGAAGAGCTGTATGTAGCTGTGTATTCGAAGGCGGAGCGGCGGCAGTTTTTCCGGGAGTGGAAGGCGCGGCAGGAGGAGCGGGATGCGTGGGAGGTGGAGGAGTGGGAGAGGGGGATTGTGTATGAGGGGTATGGAGAGGAGCGGTGTTGAGGGACGGCACGACACACCACCCATTTCTCATCCCAGTTCGACAGTTCGACATGGAGGGTTCGAGCGGGGCAGAGCAGCGCATGAATGCATCGGGAGATGTCTAGCGTTTCGTTTTTGCTTTCCCTTTCTTCCTTTTCTCATTTCCTTGCCACTACTTTACCTTTGTTTACGCATTTTGAGCAAGCATATCCCGGAGTGCGATTCAGCCGGCTTGAGAGCAGAGGCCTTTGAAGATCAGAGATATCAATACCAATCTAATCCAATACCGAACTCGGCACACGCGAATGTGACTCACGCACTTTTGGGGACTGCGGCAAAAGGGGAGTAGGATGCCAGAACACGGATATTTCAAAACAGCAAACTACGCATGCACACTATGCTAATGGGGTATCTCAATCGAATCGAAGTCAACGCACGGCACCGCAGCTCCGACATCCCCCTCTCCCTCTCTCACATGACGGCACACTTCTCCTTATACACCTCCCCATACTGATCGACCCCGGCCATAAGCTCATTGTACCTCTGCTTCTCTCTGACCTCGTCGGGGAACCACTTTTTCAAAAACGCCGCCATCTGCTCGTCCAAGTTGTCACTATTGGCACCCGCCACCGTCCGCTGCCTGCACAGCGGACACCTGTCCTGCTTGTTATTCTGCATGACGATGAGGCAGCGGATGCAGAAGACGTGGGAGCACGACAACCGGACGGGGCGCCACTTTAGGTCCATGCACATGGGGCAGGCGTAGTCCTCGATCTGGGGCACGTGCGAGAGGATCTCAGTGGAGACTTCGGCGCAGACGGCGCGCGCAAGGTGCGAGCTGAAGGAGGGGTAGGTGATGGCCTTGGGGACGGTGGCTTTGACGCCGAGGGCGGTGCGCTTGTCGAATTCTATTTCATAGCGTTAGTTGACTGGTATGGTGGCAGGGTGGGACATGTGGGAGTTTGCTCACTCTTCAAAATCTTGCGCATAGCCGTCTCGTTGATCTCGCCGAACCGCAGGCCCTGCAGAATCTCCTGGTTGATGTGCATAAACGTCTGGAACGCCTGCATGTTCTCCTTCTTCTTCAGCTTTTCTGTGAGCCCGCTGGCCTGCAGCTTCTCGTAAAAGGCATTCAGTCGCTCCTGCGCTTTTGCGGCGTCGTGCGCGCTGTGGTCGCTCTCCGTCGTCCCGAAGAAAATGCCTTCTTCTAGGTACATCTGGAAGATCTGGCGCCACACGCTCAGCAGCTTCTTGTTGGCGCGGCGGTCGGGGTCCGTCAGGTGCGCGATCTGCTTGCCCAGATTGGTGATCTCGCCGTGCATGCGGACTTCTTCGCGCTTCTGGAGGGCTTCAAGGCCGGAAAGCTCGGCGGTGAGCTTGGTGAAGAATTCCGTGTCGGAGGTTAGAGGAATCTCGATTCTGCGGTAGCCTGGACGCTTTCTGGAGCTATTTGCTGAAACGGTGCCCGGGCGGACGGGCTTGTCTTGGGTGTCTGGCTCTTCGAAAACGCGGAGCTCCGTCATGCCCGTCTCGACGGCGAGCATCTGCAGTTTGCGCTTCGTCTTCTCGTCCAGCTGCGCGCTGTGCAAGGCGCCCGTCACCTCGTCGACATGGAAGACGAGCTTCGGCTGGAACGTCTTGCGCGACTTGGTCAAGCCGGCACCTTGCACATCTTCGTCCTCGGAATCGTCCAGGATGTACTCAAACGGGCGATGCGCCGGGTCGGATTGGTCGGCGGCCGCATTGTAGTCCTCGACATGCTTGAGCAGCTTGCCCAGCGTCTCGGGATCAAGGCCGAGCTCGGAGAGCTCAGAGGACAGGCGGTTGATGCACTTCTTGAGCTGCGAGTACGAGATGGCGCTCTGGATCCACTCGGGCGGGAAGCCCTCGTTGCGCAGCGTGTCCTTGAACAGCTGGCCGAACTTCATGGTCCTGTGCTGTGGTAGCGGAACGTGCCACGGTTAACAGCGGGGTCGGCGTGCAGCCTGTGAACGCGCAAATTTGCACCTCGTGGGCAGATGTGAGGGGTGTGATTCGCCAGCCCTGCCGCGACGCGGGATGACGTTTGCGTCGGTGGTCGGCCAGGGGCAGACGCGACGGAACCCTGCGCGGAGGCCCTTTGGAGACGAGAGCTGCAGAGCGTCTTGGTATGGCGGTGCAGGCCGGCAGCCGTGGCGCTGCGCTCAGGGCGCGTGATGCGAGACGTGGATGTCCAGGGCGGGCTGCGGGCTAGTCATAGGTGTGGAGGAGGGGCGGCGTGGGGGCGGCGTCGTTTCCGGGGCGGGGTCGAGCACGCTGCGGCAAGGCTTTTGGGGACCGCAAGAGAGCAGGGGCGCATCGAGGTTTTGTATCGGCCACATCGCCCCGCGGCGATGGCATCGCGGCGTGTGCGGCTAGTCCCCATGGCAAACTCTGACTGCGGTATGCTGTCTCTTGCTCGCCGTTCGCGCCGCGCTCGCATGCGCGCCAATCAGCGCGCGCCTCACCAGTCATCCACGAGCTGCGAGCACACAAACACCACGCCTGGCCGCACGTGGACCAAAACTCTGCCGATAGCGCTTCGATTCCGCCGAGCACGACATGGGCGCGCAGCAGTCGACCGCCGGCGGCGACGCCAGTGCGGGCGTGCACGTCAAGACGAGCTACTACGAGCTGCTGGGCGTCGAGCGCGCCGCGTCCGACGACGACATCAAGAAGGCCTACCGCCGCAAGGCCCTCGAGCTGCACCCGGACCGCAACTATGGCGACGTCGAGCGCACCACCGCCCTCTTCGCCGACATCTCCACCGCCTACGAGGTCCTCTCCGACCCGCAGGAGCGCGCCTGGTACGATGCCCACGAGGGCGACATCCTGCGCGGCGGCGATGGCGGCGGCGGCGGCGACCACTACGAGTACAACATGAAGGTCACCACCGCCGAGGACATCTCGCGCATGATGGGCAACTTCAGGTCCAACGTCGACTTCACCGATTCGCCGACGGGCTTCTTTGGCTTCCTGCGCGAGACCTTCGACACGCTGGCCCGCGAGGAGGAGCGTGCGGGCGACTACGAGGGCGTCCAGGTCAACGACTACCCCTCCTTTGGCCACAAGGACGACACGTACGAGAGCGGCGGCGTGGTGCGCAATTTCTACAACGTGTGGGCAGGCTTTGCGACGGTCAAGTCGTTCGCATCGGCGGATTTGTACCGCACCTCGGATGCACCCGACCGCCGCGTGCGCCGCCTCATGGAGAAGGAGAACCAGAAGCTGCGTGAGAAGGGCATCCGCGAGTTCAACGTCGCCGTGCAGACGCTGGTTGCCTTTGTGCGCAAACGCGACCCGCGGTACACGCCCAATATGCAGACGGAGGAGGACAAGGCGAAAGCCCAGCGCGAGGCGCGGAAGCAGCAGCAAGAGCGCGCGCGAGCTGCGAACGCGGCAAAAATCCAAGACGAGGCCGATGCCGTCCCCGAATGGGCAAAAGTGCGGGACCCAGAAGAGCTGCTCGACGAGTCAGAGGAGGAGATTGAGGAAGAGCACTTCGAGTGCGTAGCATGCCGCAAGACGTTCAAGAGCGAGCGCCAGTGGGAGGCCCACGAGAAGAGCAAGAAACACCAGAAAGCCATCTACGCGCTGAAAAAGAAGATGCGGAAAGAGAATGACTTCCTCAACCTCGACGACGACGTGTCAAGCAGCGGTGCCATCACGCCCGCCCGCGACGAAGAACAAGACGACGACGACGACGACCAGCAGATAGGAGGCGAAGACCGGGACCCTGAGGATGCAGACAAGGAGGGGAAGGCAAGCTCGGATGCACCCGCCCAAACGCCTGATCATGTTCACCTCGGCGACAAGCTCCAAAGCGTGAAGCTTGACGATGCCCGCACAGACGCCAATAAACCGCCTGACTCGGACCCCTCCCCCCAGCATCCATCCGGCTCAGACGATTCAGATAACGACGACGACGAATACGCCTCCCGCTCCGACATCGAGGCGCGCTTGGCTTCGTACCGCATCGACGCAGACACGGCAGCAACGTCGACCACCGAAGGACCATTAGAGAACCCCCCCGCAGAACGCCCAGACGTCCCCGAGCCTCCAGCGAAGAAACTCGGTGCCGCGGCGCTGAAGCGCGCAAAGAGGGCCGCGAAGCAGGCAGAGGGATCTGGTGGTTCTGACGCTGATGGCATGCCGCACCGATGCATGCGGTGCAACAGCGGGTTTCCGAGCAAGACGAAGCTGTTTGACCACATCAAGGAGAGCGGGCATGCGGCGCCGCTCAGCGAGACGAAGGGCGCGAGCGGAAAGAAGGGGAAGAAGCGGTGATTTGGGACGGGAAAGATTTTGTTTGTCTTAGCATCAGCATTGGCATTTGAGGGCGTGAAGCATAGACATGGCTGACGATATCACGAGTGATGACGGACGCGATGGGATGGGATTGTGTTAGAGGGCGCGCTGCATATGATACCAGAAATGAGCCTTGCAATGAATCCGGCGTTTGTATCCTTCAAACCATGCACATGCATGGACAGACTGCACTGCATCGCACAGCAGCCTTCCTATTCGCCAGTTCGAAGATGCCAGCCATTCACCTCGCCTCTCAGACGTCGGCAGCGCTGTTCGTACAAACTCCAGCTGCACATCGCCGTGTCTACATCCAACGATGCCTCAAAAACATGTATGGCCACAATCCAATCCGTAGAGTAACCAGCCCCACGACAAACCTGACCTCATACATGCCTACAAACCCCGGCACGTGTCTTGCCCCAGAAATAACCCATGTTACACGCCCTCACCGAAACCAGCCCATCTTCCCTCTATCTCCCAGAAAAACCCAGGTGTAGGGCGCTACGGGTGCGCACAACCCATGGCGCACGATTTGAAAGCTGCAAAAAGAAAGAGGAAGAGGCTTAAAAGACTTGAAAAATAATAATAATGAAGAATTACCCCCGACGAGCATATCGCAGATGCGTTTTACTTTTACTTTTTTCCTTGCTGTGCAACACATCCGTCATGACAAACACGATACCGTCCCCTCCCCGAGTCCCTCCAGCGCTTCTCTTCTCCAGCAAGATAGAACAAGTCCGTACGTGTGATGAACGGACTCTCCGCCTGCGCAACTACCCTCGCACCAACCAAAACCGCACTCCTCTCCACTCCACTCCCCACACCAACCCAGCGCCCGTCCCATCCCATCCTGGACGGTGCAGATAGACGCACAGCGGTAGACTGTATACGGAGACCACTCCGTCCTTCTCTCTACGCGACACGCCCCCTCGCGCACAAGGAAGACGTGCTCATGCATGGCCCCAATACCCGCGGCCAACCATGCAAAGTGGCGAGACACCATTCAAAGCAAACACATACCACTATAAGGCAAAGCCCTCATCATCACCCAAGGCGAAAGCAAGTATTCAAGATCACATCATTCGATTGATTAGCTGGCAGTGGTATTCTAAACGCTAAGAAAAATAAGCAGCTTCCACATCACTTGTGTAAGTGACGGGAATGGGGATATCAACGCCTTGAATGCCCTAAGAATAGACAATAGAAATATCAAGCTTCCCTTGCAGGAAAGGAAGCTCGCTCCAATACACTTGCTTTCCGCAGCCTTCGCGTCATATCGTGCCAATGTACGTAGCCTATACATATACAGTCCACATCTATATTTACATGCCGGTAACCTCCTCGTAGAGGAAGTTGCCCGCCGGGTCAACGTAGCGGATCGTCTGCTGACTGACACAGTAGCCTTCGGGGGACTCGGCGGGTGTGTCGGGCGTGGTGTCAAGCGGGCCTGGGGTGTAGGTCCACGGTTGGGAGGCAGGGAGAGAAGCGCGGGGGAGCTCGATGTACTCCTTGTATCCCGGCAGCTCGTCCTCGCTCGTGCTGGGCTCGACCTCGCACGACTTGACCTGAACGTGGAAGTTGGGAACATCCTCAGGGGCAAACTCTTGGCCGTTGGGACCGATGATCTTGTAGCTGAGGTTCTCCTTGAGGTACGGCTCGACGTGGTCAGGGTGCAGGGACGCGAGCTCGCCGTTGGCCTGCTTCTCCTGGAGAGCGGCCGTGATCGGGATGCAGCCCTCAACGAGGGTAGGAGCAGTGCCGTTGCCAGTGCCAGCTATGGAGCCGCCAAGGAAGGTGTGCGAGCCGACGTAGCTGGAGTCGAAGCCGTACTCGTAGTTGGCGGTGCCATTACCGGTAGTGCCGTTGATGGGCTTCGTCGTAGGCGCAGTGCCGTTGACGAGACCAGTAGGAAGGTGGGAGGGAGCAGTACCGTTGGCGGGCTGGGCACCAAGGAAGCAGTGCACCTGGTAGGATCCAGGCATGGCGTACTTGTCACCAACGACAGAGAGCACAGTGTCGTAGTCACCGGCCTGGAAAGGACGACCAGCGTAGATAGGAGCCGCATCCTCGCCGTCACGCTTGGTCATCTGGCGCTCGCCCATACCGTAGAGCCTGTTGACAGCCTGGATGACCTGCTTGGCGGAGCGCTGCTGGGTCTCAGGGTAGTAGTATCCAAGAACGCGAGTCTCCTTGACATCATTGGACGAGTAAGAAGCGCCGCGGTTGTCCTTTTGGAAGGGAACAAGAGGGGTGTTGGCATCGTTCGTCTGACCGGCCTTCCATTGGAACATGTTGCGGTTGACCTTTCCAGGCACGACGTAAGTGTTGGGTACGACAAGCTGGTACATGGTGAGGAGACGGTCAATATTGGTGTGGTGCAACCAGAAGAAGGGATCGAAAGCAGCAACATCGAGGTAAGACATGTGTCCGTCAGTACCGCCGACAGTGCCGTGGATATCGTCGTGAATAGACTCGAAGCTGTCGGCGTTGCTGCGGATAGTCTTGACACCGAAGGCGGCAGTGGAGGCGTAACCCCAGGGCTGCTTGCTGGCGAAGAGAGCAAAGACACGTTGGCGCCAGCCGACGCGGGCCTGGCCAAAGATGGCGTTCACACCGTTGTTGTTGCTGCGGGTAGGGTTCTGGACAGGGCGGCGCAGAGTGGTTGCAAAGCCGTTGCTAGGACCCCAGCCCATCTCACTGGGGAGGGAGTTGCCCCAAGTGTACGAGTACAGTGGGTTGCGGATAGTGACCTTGCCCTGAGGCTTGGTCACAGAGACGGTCTGGTCACGCATAGATGTAGGAATAGCACCCTCGCCGCGCGGGGGCTCAGCAGCCCAGTCGTAGTAGGGAATGCGCAGACCAGTCAAAGCCTTCTTCCATCGCTGCTGCTGGTTCTTGGGGAAGGATGCAACCACCTCCTGAGCGTTCTGGTACACAGCTTGCTGAATGTTGTTAGCTTGACTTTGTGCAATCCAGTCATCTACGCACCTCATAGATGGCAAGGTACGGCCTGTGCCAGGAACCAAAGGTGTTTTGGCCGTGCGGGCAGTATCCACCACCACCACCGGTCTGGCTACCACCGTTCCACGCTACGAAAGGACGACCGTGGATACCGGCAATCTGGTAGTACGACATGGGGTCGTTCTTGGGTTTGTTTTGGAACCTCTCCATGGCCAGCAGGAACAAGTTCCACTGATCCGCATTCTTCTTGAGTTCACGAATGTCCAGACGAGGGTATTGGCCATCGGGGGCTCCCTTGACCGTGACCTTGCCGGCACGCGCAATGAGCATGGATCGGGTGTCCTCAAGGTGAGCCTCCATGGCGGCTGGTGATCGGTGGGCCGGGTGCGAGTGGGCATTGTGCGAGAAAGCAACGCTAACTTGGAGAAGAACGAAAACAGTGAGCAACATGCTCATCAAGCTCTGGGGCTTGCTGTAGGCGACCATGATGACCGCCTCCTGTATGCTATGTTGCGATCTGTTGGAAGGGATGGACCAATGCCAGAGAAAGAGACTGATTGTCCTGGAAAAGAATATAAATTAATGGTTGCTCTGGAAAAGATTGGACGACCTTGGACAAGCCGCAGTCAAGCGAAGGAAAGTGAGGAACCAAAAGGACCACGACGGCAAAGGTGACGATTAAGAGAGGAGCGACGGTGTGTGGTTGAGCATGGCTGCGCAGGCGTCAGGGTCATATACCGCGCCTAATTCTGGATCTGACTCTCCGGCCTTCCATTTTGGAAAGCGGGCGGTGGCTGCGGGAGTGAAGGCGCATGGGAGGAGAGCAGGGGTTCCTACGCGATTGGATGCCTAGAGGTCCGCGGCGGGCCTGCAGGGTGTGTTCGCGCCCAAACGAGCAAGCAGCGAGCGATCCACGAGGCGGCGTGCCCCTGGCTAAGCTCGAAGCGACGGTGTCGGAGCCAAAATGGGGTGGCGAGCTGCAGGTGCGCAGTGCCCTAGGAACGCTGCATCGTGGTGGACGCTGTTTCCATGCAGCTCCTCACCCGGGCGTCGTTCGAATGAGCATACGAGCCGTGTGTCCCCTAGCAGAAGAAGTATTGACTCCAGCGTTTTCGTACAGCGTGCCGTGCGGAAGCAGCGCGGGCGCAGGACTGTGCGCGCGGTAGAGATGAGAGGAAGTGGTGGAGAGGGCGGCCTGAGTCGGTCGGAGAAGTGCGTGCTCACTGCTGACCAGCGGAGTCCGCAGTCGTCGGGAGAAGGAAGCGACGAGAGCGCGCACTGCGCAGGCGCGACCAGCAACGGCGGCTCGCTCGCAGGGCAGGCACGACTCTCCCAATCTCGCTGTCGTCACTGCTGCTCGGTAGCAGCGACGGCATTGCAGCAAGTGCCCATCTTCATCTCTGCGCGTGCTGCCGAGCGGCGAGCACCCACTGTGATGCTGCGACCCAGTGTTGTTTAGCTGATCGCCCAAATGCGGCAGCCACAAGCTGTTTCATCGATGCGCCGCTTCCACCAATCCACTTGGGGCGTTCTCCGCATGTTTCAACCAACGTCCGTGCAGCTAGCATGCATCTGAACAGCGCTCGTCCAGCCCTGCACGTCTCTCGTACACAGAGTTTCCCATACTAATACCGATGCCGGTATCCACCTGTAGACTCTATTTTGATCCTGAGGCGCCGAAAGCTTCGAAGAGATGGCTGCTCTAGATCAAGACTCTCTTTTAGCTGTATGGAAACTACCCGCACGCCGCATCCTCCCAGGTTCAGCCTCGAGCATGAGAGCCGCGCCCCGACAAAATATCAGCGTGAATCACCACCTAGAAGAACCCGCCCATTGTCCCAAAGAGTTCTCACGTACGCCTCCACGCCTATTTACCTGGCCACCACCCTACATTCGGGTCATATCTCCACGGGCCAACCCACGAATTTCCGCATCTACGCATGTCTCACAACTTGATCTCCGTACTCGTTGCCCCATTCGCGCGCAACACGATGTTTGCGGCTGTGCACCGCCGGACTTGGGCACGCGCGAACACTTGCCAAGTCCAAGTCACGCCAGTGCAGAACCATCTCGTATGCGACTTCATTTCGATGCTCTGCGAATGTAGGCTTCAGGTGTAGTTTGCACGGGGAATCTATAGCTGAGTGGTAGCTCGTAGTATTGCGGCCGATCACGGGCTGGCGAATCACAATGCGGCGTGGCCCTACTCGTTCACGTGCGATGGTCTACACACGTCGCTTTGAACATTGTGCCGGAGCTCAACGAGCTGTTCTTCTCCCATTGGCAGGGAAGTATAGTCGCTTTAGACTGCACATCGTCTACTTGA
This sequence comes from Paraphaeosphaeria sporulosa, assembly GCF_001642045.1. Taxonomy (NCBI): domain Eukaryota; kingdom Fungi; phylum Ascomycota; class Dothideomycetes; order Pleosporales; family Didymosphaeriaceae; genus Paraphaeosphaeria; species Paraphaeosphaeria sporulosa. The sequence goes on along the minus strand of NW_017253373.1, from coordinate 252,795 downwards.
TAGGGATCAAAAGGCAAGCGCCCGAGCGACACCAACACTCAGTTGTTCGGTCGACCCGGGCCTATCAATCGAACGTTCAGATCTAGTCATTGACGCTAGGGACCTACACCATCGGAACCTGTTCGTGCCGACAGTACGCTGAAAAACGTCTTGTGATAATCCCGCAGCTCTGGACAGCAACGGAAGGGTCTTCGACGTCAAAGGGTCTTCGGAAAACAGGTCAAAGGGTCCTCGCTTTGAAAGGTCCTCTACGTCGCACCATCAATTCCATGCCCATCTTCTCCGAACGCACACTTCAAACATTCGGTCCCGTTCAACAGTAAACCCTCAACTTCCCCTCACATCCGTCTCGTTACCAAACATACAATCCAAGATTCTCTCGACCCACCAATCAACAGCATGACACGGCACTACTACTCACAAGCGCACGTGAACCAAATAGCACCTGTGCACCTGAGCATCCTTCGCATACATCAATGACACACCTTCCATCCCAACTCGCTGGACCTCGAGACGTCCTTCCGACCGTCTGCACTACGCACCCCGCACTCTGCCAGCACCTCTCGCATCGGGTAAATGTCACATCGTACAGGTTTACTGCACCTTATGATGGCGTTAGCCATTACCCTAACGCCGCAAACACCCACCACGCAAGCAGCGTGCACGCATCGCTTCCTAATTCCGAACATCTTCCAGCCTCAACAAGCGGGGAACTCAGCCACACAGTGTCGCTGCGCCCTTGTGCCGGGAAGTCTTGGAGAGGGGCAACTCGGGAGATCAATCACGGCGTTCCGCTAATGCCGAGCTGGCACCCAAGCATTTCTCAGGCACAGTACAGCACAGCGCAGCAAACAGTTTCCTAATTCTGAGAGTCTTGATTGCACCAACCATTACACACACCAAGATCTACGCGCGGGCCCGCCGAACCAGCTCATCGATGACGCGACTACAGTCACCAGCCCTTTTGATTTTGATTTTGATTTTTCCCTGCTCTGCATGCAATGCACGCCATCACGATGTTTGCAAGAAAAGATGCTCGACCCTGATTGGCGTTGGCGCGAGAAGCTGGCTTGGACGCTGCATGCATGCGGTCGCGTGCGGGCCGCTGATTGGATCGTGCGACCTACCTGCGTGCAAAAAATTATTTTGTACTCGTGTTAGACTGGTCTTGTCCGGTCTGGTGTTGGTCTCACCACCTGCACTGACCGTCTACGCTTGCCGCGGGAAGAGCAGATTGTGCCTCGTCCACCGCGGGAATGAGCCGTCCGCGTCTTCTGGTACAGGACAAGATCAATTGCGCAGGCGGAAGGGAAATGCAGCAAGATGTAGAAGCATAGATTGATTGAATGAAAGATGTTTTGATTTGGGGTATCTCATCCCAAGGTGCCAATGCAGTGTAGTGTAAGCTCATGTCCCGCATCATAATCATAATTCATAACCATGCCCGTATCCATGTCCATGCCTGGTCCCACCCAAAACGCCGTGTGTGCATCGCAACGCGATGGTCGTAGGCCAAAAACCCTAAACCCAGTGAATGAATCCCTCCTGCTCACCACTCAAACCGTCCCTCTTCCCCATCTCTCCTCCCCCAAGGTTCAGGCCTTACGCTCCTCCTCCTAATCCTCTCCGCCAGATGCTTCGCCATCTGCTTCTTATACGCTTCTTCGTCCTCACTCGCCCTCCTCCCCGCAATTCCATTCTCAAGACTCTCCGGGCTGGCAGGCACTTCGGCGCAGACTCTCAGCGCGCGCCGCCGCCTCACGTCGCCCAGATCCAGCTTGAACCGCGGCCCACTCTTCTCCCCCGGTGACGACGCTGTCGCCCCCGATGATGCAGAAGCAGAAGACGCGGAATTCGCATGTGAAAACGGGTCCGCTCCACCCACCACTCCACTGTGCTCCACCATAGCAGGTGGGCTGGGCTCAGGCAGTGTGAAGCGCGCTTGGTCCCTCACCCATTTTTCCGCGCGCTCCTGCTCTGCGATGGATGGGAAATACGGATTGTCTGCTGTGCGCTGCGGGACAACGGCTTTGGCCCAGCCGCGCTCGCGCTTCGTCCTGGCGGTAGATAGGTTTGGGGTAGGCGGTTTGGCGAGGCTGAGGTATGTGGGTCGGACTAGCGCGGGGAGCGTGAAGTGCGGGCTCGCGGGCGCAGACGTCTGCAGTCCCCCCGTTGACGAGGGAGGTGAAGTTTGCTGCGGCTTCGCTGAGAAGGCGGCGTCGAAGGCGAAGGGAGATTCCGGCGGGGAGAGTGGGCGCAGGCTCTTCCCGAAGAAGAAAGTCGAGTCCATGGTGGTTGTGCCTTGGGTCTTTGGCTGCTGTGTTTGCTGATGCCGGAGGATGTGGGAATGCGCCTGTGCCTGTTGTGACTGTGATTGTGATTGTGGCGTGGCTGACTCATGCGGCGGAGAAGGGCCAGTCGAAGGTGAATCCCCAGGCTGTGCGAGAATCTCAGGCGTGATGGCCGGCGTGTCCATAGTGTGTAGCGCCAGCAGCCTGTATATACGTGCTGCGCTGTCTGTGGAGAGGCCCGTCCCAAGTGCAACTGTGGCTGCGTGAACAATTGCCTGTTTGGATCCGTGGGTAGGGTTAGGCAGGAGGCAAGAAGCGCCGTGGTGCAGGGTGTGTGAAGCGTGATTGAGAGGGGTATGGTCTGGTATGTGTGGTAGGATGGTTAGTTGCAGACAGCCGCCTATATACGATGCAGGCAGGACGGGGCGTGGTACCGGGCAGACTCGCGCAGGCGAACCAACGCTACGCCAAACAGCGAGCCACCCAACGCCCTACGCAGGCCTCGTACGTGCGGCGCGGCCAACCACCGCGGCCCTGGGTGCGCGCTGCATGACACTGCCCCGCGGTGCAAATATGCCCTGGTACGCAGCGCGTTAGAGCGCTCACCTGATGCGCGACGCGACATCTGATGACCAGCGGCGCGCGTGCACGGTGGGCCGACCTGCGACTTGCCGACCCTGCGTCATTGCCATGCCCCTGCGGCCGCTACCACCGTGGTACCCGCCGCCTCGCTGCAAGGCGGCCTTTGGCAAAAGTCCGCGGCGCGAGAAGTGTTGGTATTGGTATCATTCGACGGGTGCGCCGCCTGCCTTCTAGCTACTCTACAACAGAGGAACTCGGTAACCCCGCCCCGCCGCCCCGCTCCCAGCCTCGCCAGAAACAGGCACGATGAGGCGGCAACGCATGCTGATCAGTGACGAAATGCATCCAGTCCCAAGCGCCCGCATGCATCCCAAGGGGCCCCGTGCCTTATTCCCAGCCCCAACCCTCGATGACGCCGCGCTGGAAGCCCAAGGAATAAATTCATAAGCGTCAACCGCGCTACGAGGCGACATGCAGCCATGCAATATACAAAGAATAACGGAGATAGGAAAGCCAGCATGGGTATAGGCGCAACCGCGGTAACATTGTAAAAGGAATGTGCTCGATCGATGGAAAATGGCCAAATCAGAAACATCGAGATGCGCAATAGGAATCTCGCTTTCACTGGAACGCACCCCGGATCTTGGCGTACAGTTCCGTGTCGAGGAAGTTGTAGTTCGGGTCCGAGAAACAGAACGGCGAGCGGAGAAGGGTTTCGGCCGTCGGGCGCTCCGCTGGGTCGCTGCACTAGTTAGCATGCGTCCAATTCGCAAACGGCACAATGACTTACATGGTGAAGCAGTCGTACATGAAACTCAAGCCCTCAACCCCGATGACTCTTGACACGTCTTCGGGGATGGGAGGTGCCTGGTTCAGACTGCCTAGCTTGTAGATGGCACCAATGGCCTCTTCCTTGGACCACGGCCGCTTGCCTGCAAACATCTCGAGCACCACGCAGCCGAGCGACCAGATGTCAACCTTGGCAGAGTAGCCCTGACCCTGCGACCGAATCACCTCTGGCGCCATCCAGAAGACGGAACCCTGCATGCTGTTCGTAACGTCGTTGCCGTAGATGTTGTCCGTCTTCTTGGAAATACCAAAGTCGGAAATTTTGCACGTGCCGTCCAGGTCAAGGAGGATGTTGTCTGCCTTGAGATCGCGGTGCAGGATGCCTTCTCTGTGCAGGTACGCCAACCCGCCAAGCGTTTGTCTGGTGAGAGAGCTGACAACACTCTCCTCGAACTTTCCGTGCTTGCGGATACAGGAGCCGACGGAACCACCGCTGATGTACTCCAGGAAGATAGATATACTGTACTCCTTCTTCTCGCAACCAAGATACTGCACAATGTTCGCATGATCCAGATGCTGCATTGTGTCAATCTCCTGGTCCAGACTCTTCACGAGCTCCTTGATCTTGTCTTTGTCAGATCCAGCCGCCTTGGGATTGACCTCTACTTGCTTGACCGCGATGAGCTCCCCCGTAGTTATGTTCATACCAAGGTATACGCGACCAAACGTTCCTTTACCAATGAGTTGACCCTTCATCCATTTAAAAGTAGGCTGACGTTGCGGAAGAGGTAAGTGATCCTGCGGAATCGTCTCTAGTTGTATCAACCTGGAGCCACGTGGAGGCTTGACCTGCTCAATCTTGGCGTGGAACATCTTCGTCGACTTTCTGCGGACAATGTCTCCGCTGCGCAAGGTAGAAATGCGCGAGGGTCCTGCGGCAGCGGCCGAAATCCGCCCTGGCAGAGGCGTTTTCTCCAGTGGCTGATATTGAGACTTTACCACCTCACGAATCGACTTGGTACGACTTAGACCGACGCCCGACTTACGGATATTGCGTTGCGCTATTGACTGGACTGACGCTCTGTTGAGAGTAGGGGCAGCATTGCTGGTATCCTCAAAAGAGGAGGCTGGCGTGACAGAGCGACTGTCCTTGGAAAAGTCACCGGTCACTTCGGTTGATGCGTCGGTGTCTTCTGCATCTTCCTCAAGCATTGGCTGATCAAGATTGACATTGGGGAAGAACTCGTCCAAGTGCTCCACAAGGGCCTCCGCGGGAGGTCGATTAGCCCAAAGATCAGAAGCAAACGACTCTCTGCGCAGGACATTGTTGAAGCCACCCCTGTCGTCCGGTGAGTCCGTCCAGGTGTTGGAGTGGGGTGTTTCCGGATTCACATCGTTCGGGTGAGTGCTACGAGTATCGTCTGTGGCCGCACTGACATCGCCTGATCTCTCCGCCACCCGGTCCAGTGAGTTCTTTGACCGCGAAGTCTTCAGGGTAAGGTTAGGACGTTGTCCGCGATTATCCACCGCGGATGATAATGCGTTCTTGGCAGGAGTAGGAGGCCCAGTCTTCGCAAGGGGCATAGCGAATAGTCCATCGTCAGAGTCGTCGTCAGAATTGACGGGGTCCAAATCCTGAGTATTTTTCGAATGAAACGAGACTCGCGCTTCGTCAAAGTCGATTGTCCCTCCGTACATGGATACTCTCGATGAGTCCCGGGACAAGGCTGAAGCTGGCGGGTGTGCCGAGTGGGGACTGACATTGGGTGACCTTGACCGCGACGGTAGATCATCCTTGAGTTTGGAGACTGTCGGATTGGGCGCGCTTGGCATCTTGAGCTTCAGGAGCGGCCTGTCAAGCGTAACATCATCGGGAACATCTTCCTCATAGTCAGGTATCAAGAACGGAATATTGCCCTTGCTCATGGTGAGACTGCGAGGAGACCCACCTGGACTGTTCCTCCCCGAACTGGATCCAAACCCACTGTCTTGAAGAACTCTCTGCGAGGGACGCAGGTTTTCGGTAGAGTCTTTAGGAGGCACCTTGGGAGGAGCTTTGTTGGCAGCTCCGACTGAGCTGCCGACATTACCTGCCCCGATGATCGCAGCAGCAATACTAGATAGACCGCCGGGTCCTTGAGGTATAGCTTTACGCTTAGAGAGGTCTGCGTCAGTTGATGATCGCTTTGCTTGAGCCTCGTCACCGTCAGGCCAAGAAGTGCGATCTTTCTTAGTCTTCGACAACGAGTTAGCCTTGATCAATGTGCTTGAATCCCCGGGAACAGGCGGTGGCTCTCTAAGCGGCACCAACTGCTTGCTCTTCCTCCGGTCGTCAAATGCTTTTGGACCTTCATAAGGTGAATTGCGTGGTTCGTCAAAATCAATGATGCCGGGACTGTGAATTCCAACATCTTTGGCCGACGAGGGTGTGGATCCCTTCTTCCCGATTGCTTCTTGGCGAGTTGCCAGGTAAGCTGCCTGCTTGCGCTTGGTCTCCCGCTGGTGCTCCTCAGAAGCGGCTTGAAGAAGCTTCTGGCGCTCCTCTTCTGGAAGATCGTCTCCTACAGCCCACGAAGGCTCTGGTAATCTGTTGCCACCGGTAAGACGCTCCGCTACTGCTTCAGGGGTTAGCTCCTGTCTCTCTGCCAGATTTCGAAGTTTTCCATTCTTGTCGGGGACAAGAGTGGATTCACCAGATTTGACATCTGGGTCTAGTTCATTTAGACGAGCATATGTAGCCTCATCGATAGGTTTGCCAACTGGGGGAGGAATCGAGACCCCTAAACCTGTAGACGAAGGAGTATGTACATCTCGGGGAATCTTGACGAATATCTTGAGATCTCCCAGTTTGTTCCCATATTGTGACTTGGCACTCAGCAGCTTGGAATCGGTAAGAGGTTCGTTGTGTTCGTACTGTCCTGGAGACGTCAAGTGGAATTGGACGCCAGGCATTTGACTGAGTCCTCGGTTAAGCTCTTCGCAGACTATTTCTCGCAGCGCTGCTGCACTGCTGGCATTGGATATGTCAACGAGTCGGTAGTTCCAGCCATCCGGAGTGACGAATGCATATTTCCTGTCGCTTTCTCGCACCGAGGAGCCAAGGCCACGGATACCGGTCCGACTCTCTGAATCTGTCTGCGCGGAACGGCGAGAGGATGGGCGGTCGTTCAGTGAAGTCTCGCTAGAGTTCAGTCCAGGTTTGCCAAAGAATGTTCCTGCAGCAATGTTCCGATGGCTCGCTGGGCTGGTCGGAGAGTCAAGGCTGGTATCGTCAGGCGAAGGATGCCCTTCATCCTTCTTCTTGCGGTGCATGAATTTTGGCAAAAACCCCTTGTGGTCCTTTGCGCTCGTTGGAATCTCTGCGCTATCATGTCTTGACATGCCAGTCCCTGGTCTGGAGCCACCATCGAAGCCGGACCTTTTCTCAGTACGGCTTTCAGACCTGCCCTCGACAGATCTACCCGAAGGTGGACCAGAGACTCCGCCGCTAACGGAGCCGACAGTAGCGAATGTGGATAGATTCGACTCAGAACTGTTACCGCGGACGTGGTTGCTGTAGTACCTGTTCGCTGACGAATTCAAACCCGCACTGTGCTGGCCATTCGTCGCAAGGCGTGCCGACTGCAAGCCAGGGCTTTGTTGTGGACTTGCTTGCCTCATTACATCGCGATGGTTCGAAGTGCCGAACGAAGAGGGAGCAAATTCTCCGGAGGCGTTAGGGCTGTGTCGGTGTTTGGGTTTGGCATCCAGGTCGCGCAGCATCTCGCGATGCTCCTTTGAGTAAGCGTTCAGACCGGACGTCTCGTTGTAGTCAGGCGGCGGACCGAGCCCAGGCACAGTAAAGTTTCGTTGGCGAGGTATCGTCGCGGAACCAGGCGAAGTGAGTGGCATCTGACGTCCGGGGCTTTCTTCACCGCCACCAGCAGTCGTGGGCGTCGACCCAAACTGATCACGGCCCGTGCCTAAATATGGGGAGTTCTCGAGTGTACCCTCAGTTCCTGCGCTGACCAGCGTCATGCCTGTGTCTTGTCGTTGGGGCAGCCGCACATTGCTTGCGCTTCCCGTCTCAACGATGGCACGAACCAATCTCCGCAGCTTTCGACCCTCATCTCTTTCCCTGTTTTGGTCCCAGCCGGTCCCGCTGGCTGTGCATTGTTTCGCCAGTTGCGGAAAGATGACTTGGTGCATCATGCCAACGTTGCCCTTGCCACCATGGCCGCGCCCGATCTCCAGAAACCTGGTACCTTCCAGACCCAGCGTCTTAAACGTCTCCTGCCAGTCCCTTGAGAATCCGTAACTCGCCAGCCACATTTGAACTCGTTCCGCTGGCCAAAGGGAAGCTGCGTCGTTTGGCGAGATAGGGGTAGTGCCAGTATTTTCGTTGCGATAATACAGACTCCCATGTGCTTGCGGTATGGGATTTTGCATAGTGGCCGTAGGTGGTCCGGGCGAGTCGTAGCTTATCGATCTTTCGGTGGGTATGTTGAGATGATTACGGTTGGTGGCAGAAGCGTACGAGTTGTTGGCACCATAGTTTTGCACGGGAAAACTGGTCGCAGAGGTGTCAGTATTGGCCGAATAGGATTCTTCACTGTAAAACGCCGGCTCTTGATAGTGTCTTGACGTATGTAGCGGCGGGATGCCGACGCCTGGGCCGAATGACTCTCCACCGGGTATATAGGTCGCTGAGGTGAGTGGCGCCTCCTGAGTCTGCTGCTGCTGCTGCAGCGGCGGAGGCCCTGGCGGAGGAGGAAGGTGGTACCCCTGGTACGCACCCGGGTTGTACTGCTGCCGCGGTGCGCCCCAACCATAGTTTTGATGCTGCGGAGCATTCATTTGCATTCCGCTGAGGTTGGTCGGAGGTCGCGGAGGTGGCGGGGGGAGGTTCATGTTATGGGAGGCGGGGTTCGAGGTGGGTTGGGGCGGCGGCGGCGGGAGATTGTACTGATGCATGGTGGCCTGCGACAAGTAGTTTGGGTGCCTCTGGGTCAGGTTCGGGTCTGCAACTGTATGCGCGCGGGCGCGCGGGCTGGTGGTGTAGGAGCCCCCCGGGGGAAGCAGCGAGTATGGCGAGCCAGTGCCGCCGTTGGGGGTCAGGAGCGGAGGAGAGACGAGGTTTTGTATGTCGTGCTCAGGCAGGCCGAGATTCGAGCGTGCGCCGACGAGGGGCGTGGGAGGACCGCGACGCCCTGAACGATCCGAGGCGTTGGAGATGTTGGACGTGGAGCGCTGTCGCGAGGCAATTGTCATTCTCGAGGCCTCGAGACCGGGCTACTCGGTGCTTTGGGTGCAGGCACGGCGCGTCACGGCATGTCGATGCGACCGCGCACTCTGGAGCCCGGCGTGACTGGAGCCCAGCACCGGACGTCGTCGTGCGCCAAATGTGCAGCGGGCGTGCCGGGTCTGACTCGTGCGCAGCTGTCCCGGGGCAGCGGCGGCGCGTGGTGGTATTGCAACGGCCGGTGTCAACGTCGCAAGCGTCGGCGCGACAGCGGTGACAGCCTGTCCACCAGGGCGCCAGGAGGGTGATGCGTCGGATGCGTCGTCTGGCGTACGCTGGTCCACAGGTGCGACTGGCAGCGCGCGGTTTGGGCACTGCACAGCACGGCGCTTGCGAGGCCAGGCTCGATAACAAAGGCGCGGTGCACTGGGCGGGCGGATGCAGCGACGCGGCGGACGGTTGCTGCGCTGGGAGGAGAACACGCAGGAGCTACGGCGGCAACGAGGGGGGAGGGCGGGCACGTTGAGGAGGGCGGGCGGCTTCTGGAGCCTGGCTGCGAGCTGGAGGGCGCCCAGAGGAGAGGTGAGATGGGCGGAGAGCGTTAGCGGGCCCGAGCGGCGCTACGAGTACACCACCGATGTTTCCTCATGCGGCGCTATGCGCCACGACGGACAAGGCGGCTGGCCTCGCGGGTGCAGCATTGCTGTGCCTTTCTTGATGCCTACCTTGGCCACCAATTCACTGCCGGCCTCCAGCTGGGGCGCGCGCGCAGCCAGCGCAGCTCCCGCTCCGAGTCTTGGCTGTGCCCGTGGCTTCGCGCCTCCATCGCCCATGGTGAGACGAGCTTGGAGGTGGACCTTGCAACATGATCCTCGTGTCGGCCCGACGCTGCTCATCGCTCGTGGACCGTGGACCATGGTGTTGGACCTTGCAATCTTACGAGCACGAGCAGCGGCCCTGGGTACTTGCGTCGCAGTGTACAGTGACTTGCCATGATGCCGTCGCGCGGGACATCTTTGCGCCCTCTTACCACGCGCACGTCCCACACGCTCGACTCCAGCCCATCTCACTCTGATTGAACAGCATCTTATCCGATGGGCGCAAGATTTTCGGACCTGCGCGCCCTCGAAATCTGCGACCGAATGCCCCTTTGTGGCGCCATACCGCCCCTCGCGAGTGCCCACCGTATGCAATGCCAAATCACACCCTACGCACACGTATCATCTCTTCTGTGGCCAACCGTGCAACTTCACCCCGATTGAGCTCCTCGCAGCTCCTGCGAGCTTTCCATAGCCATGAAGGGTATCGTATCTGCTGACTGGATGATGTGCAGACGATTTATCCGCACGCGCAACGGACGCGGTGCTTTCCGCTCGAAACCTATCAGTTCGCGATGGTCTCTTTCCCAACAATGTCACATGCAGATCCGTCAAACCTTGCTACAAGTCCGCAGCCTGAACAATTTCGAAGGCGGACAAGCAAGGTCTTGTAGTACCAGCTGCCAAAAAAGCCTGGAGCACAACATGCAAGACCAACTGCCTCTGAGCAAAGCTCCTTCTCGACACCTGCATGTTGTTGGGCTTAGTACACTATTGATCACACCACGCGCGAGCGGTGGGCCGATCCAGTGCCTGACTAACCGTCCAGTCCCGCAATAACTTCGTCATAGCCAGCTATATGTACAAAGAGCTCCCGCGAGCAGCCGCAAGGCTACAACATTGCAGCTTCAACTCGTCCACGCACCACAAACTCACACTTATACACTTTTCACCATGACAGACTTGCGAACGCAGGAAATTAAGAACCCTGTCGATGTTGCTGAGGTGAGCATCCCGGCATCGCTAGCCGACAATGCGTCGTCTATTATTATAGCGCAGTCGCTCGCAGTCTTGTTATTTTCTCATATTTGCTTTCCAATTGATTTTGTATGGTGTTTTTCTAACATGTGCTAGTACCTCTTCAAACGCCTTCATGAAGTCGGCGTTCGCTCCGTTCACGGTCTGCCCGGCGACTATAATCTCGTAGCGCTCGACTACATCAAGCCTGCCGGCCTCCACTGGGTTGGCAACTGCAATGAATTAAACGCAGGCTATGCTTCTGACGGTTACGCACGTGTAAAAGGCATATCCGCTATCGTCACAACTTTCGGTGTGGGTGAGCTTTCCGCAGTCAACGCTATTGCCGGAGCGTATTCCGAATACGTCCCAATTGTGCACATTGTCGGATATCCCACCACAGCGGCACAGAAGAACGGACTTTTGCTTCACCACACGCTCGGAAATGGCGACTTCAACGTCTTCTCGAAGATGTCGACGCAGATCTCTTGCGCAGTTTCCATGTTGAACCACCAGCATGAGGCGGCTACCTTGATCGACAATGCGATTCGTGAGTGCATCTTGCAGTCGAGGCCCGTCTACATTGCGCTCCCGACGGATATGGTCCAAAAGAAGATCGACGGCGATCGGCTCAAGACGCCCCTGGACCTATCTTATCCGCCAAACGACCCCGAGAAGGAGGATTACGTTGTGGATGTAGTTCTCAAGTATCTGCATGCAGCCAAAAACCCAGTCATCTTAGTCGACGCCTGTGCGATCCGCCACCGAGCATTGAAAGAGACACACGAATTCGTCGAGAAGTCTCGCATACCAGTCTTCGTCGCGCCAATGGGCAAGGGAGCTGTGAACGAGACTCTGCCCAACTATGGCGGTGTATATGCCGGCGACGGCAGCAACAAGGGCGTACGCGAGCGTGTCGAGTCTGCGGACCTGGTAATCTCTATTGGCCCCATCAAGTCAGACTTCAACACTGCTGGCTTCACCTACCGCGTGTCCCAGCTCAATACTATCGACCTCCACAGCTACGCAGTCAAAGTGCGATATTCCGAGTACCCGGGCGTGCGGATGAACGGCGTGCTGAAGAAGGTGACGGAGAAGCTGGGCAAGCTCAACATCGAGCACGGACCGAAGCCGGAGAATAAGATCCCGAACGACGAAGTCAAGTCACCAGAGCCGACGATCACACAAGCATGGTTCTGGCCGCGCCTGGGCCAGTGGTTACAGCCCAAGGATGTCGTTATCACTGAGACGGGTACGGCGAACTTCGGTATATGGGAGACGAGGTTCCCTGACGATGTGATTGCCATCTCGCAGGTGCTTTGGGGCAGTATAGGCTACGCTACGGGTGCATGCCAGGGTGCTGCTCTTGCCGCGAAAGAGATGGGCATCAAAAGGACGATTTTGTTCACTGGTGATGGTTCATTCCAGCTGACTGCGCAAGAAGTCAGCACAATGCTCCGCAACAAGCTGAATCCCATAATCTTCGTCATCTGCAACAACGGGTAAGCAAACAGTAGCTTTCGCTGCTGCGAAGGTTCAAGACTTGGCCTTTGCCAGCTGCTCAAGACTGCAGGCTCTCAACATTGTGAAAGGATTACACTGACTCTGATATAGATATACCATCGAAAGATTCATCCACGGAATGAAAGACTCGTATAACGACATTCAAGAGTGGAAGTACAAAGACCTGCCAGCGGCTTTTGGTGCATCAAAAGACCAGTATCAGACCTACCGTGTGGAAACCAAGAAGGAAGTAGAAGAGCTATTTATGGACAAGGAATTCTCGAGCGGCGACAACCAGAAGCTGCGGTTCGTCGAGCTGGTGATGCCGTGGGACGATGCGCCTGCAGCACTGAAGTACACCGCGGAAGCAGCAGCGCGGACGAATGCTGCACCTTCGGATTCGTGAGAGTAGGTGATAGAATACGGTGGATAATCAAAGGTGCGGGAGAAGTCATCGAGGTTAACGAATAATGTCTTAATCAGCCGCTGTAAAGCAGCTAATCCAAACCCCATTGTTCCAGGTCGACATGTGCACACACAGTATCGGACTGCGGCTTTTTCGACATGTGGGACCAGCCATGTTGCATTGTCATCCAGAACACGTCGAGTTACATCCGCTGGCACTGTTCAACGAGGCCGCGGCGGTTTCCAAAGCAGTCAGATGTCAATGCTGCCGAAACTTGACAGCGGCGTCCTGGCGCCGTCCAACCCACCAACAAGCAGATTTCCTTCCCTCGACACGCTTCTCCGCGATCCTATCATCGTGACCTTCCCACCGCAGCACCGTTCGCTATGCGTTTGAAATAAGTTTCGCACTAACCTTGCTTGCGCCTCCCGAGCGCAAAAAGCTTAACCTCGCCAGCCACTGAGCGGTATGCGGGTATGCACACATTGCCAGACGAGTGCATCCCAGCGTCGATGATGGCATCGTGGGGAGGAGCGCGTCGCGGGTCTGTGGTGAGGTCGGCGTTTCGCTTGTTTCAGCATCCGATGCGCGCAAGCGAACGAATCGATACGATGGTCTCCGCTTTTGCATGCTCGAGTGTCACGCAGCGAACAAACGGGTCAGAGCCTTGGAGTGTCTTGCATAGATGCGGTGGTTTCGAAATGCCGAGGAATTGGCGTTGAAACTTGGTGAAAACATGTATGGGGTGGAGGCGTAGGTGTGGGCGCGGCGCTAACTGTATTAGGAAGACGACGATGTGGTGGTGGAGTGTCAACGGAGGCGGTATCTTGGATGATTAGCAATGGTAAGTCGGTGTCTCTCAGATAATTTCAGTGTTCAGTCGGATTAAGATGTCAGATCGCCGTCACTGAGTACCGAGTGTCACCTTCAAACCACGACAAAATTAGATCGAGTTGTTCACGAAACTCGTAACCGCCGCTAGCATCCAAAGAGCACTCCAAGGCGGAACACGCGGCGCTAAAGCTTGTCAAAAGCTTTGTATGCATAACGACATTCTCGGTCTCACCCCAGTCACTAACCAGCCTTGCTGCCGCAGATCTTGGGCGTGAAACCAACATCCAGCAGCATCCAGCAACAGAAACCCGCCGACGCCGCCCACGACGATGCGGAATACCACGGAGACTGAGGTTTTGAATCTTCAGCTAGCGACGGAAACGGACCGCGGGGGCAGACGGAGACACGCACGATCTGTATAAAGAGCAAGACCATGACGCCTCCAGAAACAACATCAGCTCAGCGAGTTTACCATCTTCTCTTCTTCTCTTCTGCTCTTCACTTCTTCTCAGCGCGATTGACTCGTTGCTCTTCTTCACCTTTTAACAACTACCTCCCAATCCAGTGTTTAATCACTCCTCCACCACCCCCAAGCAATCATGTACTTCAACGCCCATGCCGTCCTCTTCGCCACCCTCTCCCTCGCCCCGACCCTCATCTCCGCGCACGGCAAAGTCGCCGCTGTCGTCGGCGACGCGGGCGGTAACGGCACCGCCCTCGGCATTCAGGGCGGCATCGTCCCCGGCCCCGGCAAGAACAAGGTCACTGAAGTAGACACTACCGTCTTCGGCAAGACCAATATCGCGACCAACGGCCTCGGCAAGACCACGGGCCAGGGCAAGAACACGGTTGCCATGGTCGTGGCGACGATGGACCAGTCTGGTGCTACTCTGCCCCAGGTCAGCGACGGCGGCAGCATCAGCGGAACCTTCCATGTCGTCACTACCGATGGCGCGGGGCCTGTCCAGGCGATGATCGATACGACGGGCACGGGCGCGTTTGCGAGCGGTGTCCAGGCGAATGTTGTCACGGGTATGTCTGCGCCTCTCCCACCTCTAACCCTTCTCGATCAATCAGTCAATCCAAAGAGCATGAAGATAGACTAACATCCTCCCCCAGACGTCCCCGGCAACAAAGGCAACATCAAGCCGTCAGGCAAAGTCCCGCGCGGCCTCTCCTTCGTCGCGCTCCGCGCACGAAACCTCGTCGCCCGCGCTAGCAATGTCAACATGGACTTTCCCATCGACATTGCGGTACCCGCGGGGACGACGTGCACCGGGTCCATGGCGGGCCTGCAGAACGTGTGCTTGATGAAGATTGCGAACTCGAACAACGCTGGCCCCTTCGGTGGAGTCATCGCTTTCCAGATGGCGGGTACGGCGGCGGGTAACACCACTGCTGTTGCTGCCCCGGCCACTGCTGGAACTGCGGGTACGGCTGCTGCCGCGGGTGCTGCGGGCGCTGCTGCGGGCGGCGCTGCTGGGACTGCGGCCACGGCCTCGACCAAGGGCGCGAAGGGTGCTAAGGCTGCGAAGGCCGCAAAGGGCGCCACTGCTAAGCGCTTCGTCGCATAAGTGCACCCTTGGTGACGCGGACTACCAGTGTGATACTTCACCGAAAGGGGTGGTAGGATGGCTTGGGTCTGTATATAACATCGTGTCTTGTGGATGGGCTGGTGGGGAGGGAGGTTGGGCGGGGGTATGTAAATAATCGCTTTCTCAAGGGTGAGACGAGAAGATGGATGAATGAATGGATGTATGATTGTAAGAAAGATTACTCTTGTCCCGGTGATGATGATGAAGGCTACTACTACTCTGCAGGTCAGCGAGTCGGGGCTCCTAAACACAATACTCTCACTTCGGTGTTAGATGCACGGAGACGACGAAGTAAGCTATCCAAGGCCAGATATGGCCATACAGCAAAGTCACCTACTGTAATGCTCTCTCAAGCGCCATACACAGCTCTTGATGTTGAAATATACTACATTGCTTTGCTTTGCACGTTTCTCCTCGATCCTGCCGCCTTCGTGCAACTCGGACAATGTCTCTCCTGTTGTCCCTGGTCAGAGTCAGCCCATCAAGGCTTCCTGTGTCTATCTCTAGAAACAAGTAAACCCTGTGGTCAATTGCGGCGGCGTGTGCCCCGCTTCACCTAATCATCAGCGTTATCTACGCACAGCCTACATCACAGGGGTAAATTGCTCTCTACTTGGGAAAAGCCGTTCCGGGGTAGCTTGGACGCAGGAACGTACTTTTTGCTGTGTCTTTGACCACTGGCATTATAAAGCAAAGGTTTTTGCTCTGTCAATTCTTCCCTTTCTTTTTCCGCAGCTGTCGCGTGTGCCCAAAGAAGAAAAAAAGTGACGAAATGTATCAGCACCTCAGCACAGCCGAATAGAACACGGGGAAGTACTTTCGAGCGCTACGGGCTTCAGGCATCATGTTTTCCTTTCACGGGAATAGCCACTGAGAGGGTTCTCTGGCTCACTGTTGTGATTGCCCCGAAGTACTCGATCAGGCATATAACGCAGGACACACCAATCATCTAACATTTTTCGCACGATTAAGTACACGTTGAGATTTCCCGGGGCTGAACAATATCTCCGTCCATTGAGGCTGCCCCATAAATCGCATTGTGATGGGGTCGGGCTGGTGTCGGGTGCAAGTGTCCTAGTAGTGGGGCACGCTGAAAAATTTCTCTGCCCCTCTTTCCCTCATCGTGCAACCACCAACACTGGCCCACCTTGGCTTGAAGATAGTCCCTTGCGCCGGAATATGCGGAGGCTTTGCTGGCTCCGCCATTGTATATACTTCTACGTATATATATGTTGTGTCTTTCTGAATTCCCATCAAACCACGGTGAGATGGCCGAGTTGGTTATGGCGCCAGGTTAAGGAGCATCTTAACATCATTTCCTGGTCACGAAAGTGGCGTGGGTTCGAGTCCCACTCTCATCACTATCGTTCGCTCGTCGAGCGGTCCTACGGGAATATCCTTTCTTTCGCATCGGTGGTTTAGTGGTAAAATTAGCCGTTGCCATTGGCCTGGTGTTCACCAGTTCAACAGTTTCGGCTAGCCCCGGGTTCGATTGTGAGTAGCTCCGCTCTACCAAACCAATACATTGTCTAACATTCACCAGCCCGGCCGATGCAATCATCAATTTCCTTTTTGCATCGGCATTCCCTCGGGGTTATGTGCACAGAACATAGCCCCGGGTTCGATTGTGAGTAGCTCCGCTTTACCAAACCAATACATTGTCTAACATTCACCAGCCCGGCCGATGCAATCATCAATTTCCTTTTTGCATCGGCATTCCCTCGGGGTTATGTGCACAGAACATAGCCCCGGGTTCGATTCCCGGCCAATGCATTCCTTTTTGCAAGTTGGTTCATCGCGGGGGAGAGGGGAGGTGGTGGTGGCGGTGGGCTGGAAGCAGGACAGGGAAACCTACCCAACATTAACGACCATGGCTGTGGGTGTTAACAGTAGCTGAACGTATGCACGCAAGAATTTTTCGATTGTGACAAGCGGGTGTTTCTCTTTTATAAGGGCGCTCTGCTGGTCCAACGAAATGCCTTCTGGTCACTGCCTCGCTGCTTGCCAACTAAGCTTCCCAGCAGATCAATAATGCTCGCGTGTATCATGCTACGAGATAGGGGACCTCATGCTTCATCTAGATCCGAGACACGAGGCTGTCTGGCATTGTAGACAGCACGCACTAGTCTGCCCAACACAGCACCAACGGATCGAAGAGGCCGAGTGTGCTAGCACCATGACCACCTCAATCTGACCAAAACCTGTTGACTAGGCATTAGGTTAATCAATCAATCTTTCACTCGGGTGTGTTCATTTTCAAACCCGTTGATATGCTCGATTATTCTGTGCAAGGGACCAGACAGACAGCCGCCGAACAAGATAAGTGCGACAACGACGACGAGTGAACGGAACCAAGCTGGAACCCAGGGTGGCATATCGGCAATGAACTACAGAGATACAGTACTCTAGCAAACAAGGCGTTACGAGAAAGGCAACCCTACAATGTACAGCCGAAATACAACGCAATAAGAAATCAGCGACTTTAAGCCTCTTTTCTGATCAAGAAGCCGTCGTTCTGAAGCGTCTGCATCACGCCATTCGGATCGTACTTCTTCGCCGTCTTCTTGATGAAGTCAAAGTTCTTCTGCCCGTAGCCGCTGAGTGGTCTCGAATGGATGTTACCGTTGTTGGAGTAGATGATCGGCAAAAACGAGCCTTCCTTCTTAGCTTTCTTCGTCCAAGCCGCCTCCCAGGAGTCGACGGCCTTTTGTGCGAGCCCGTACTGGTTCACGTTGGGAAACGTGACGTATGTGTCGTGCCCTAGCACACTGTCAGTATCCGCTCATGTGGAAACCACGATTCCACGTATGCTCACAGAATTGCGGGACATCATCGAGTCCCATGACGTTGCCACCGTTCAACGCCTTGCCTGCTTTGACTAGTGCAGATGTGAAGCCCTGGGGGGCAAAGTACATGGCCATGCCGGGTTCCAGCATTGTTGCAGCTTTCAGGTACTCGTCGTATGCCTCGAGTATCAGCTTTGAATCGGGGATCTTTTGTGCAACAGAGGTATGGTAGTATCTGGGTGAGAGTGAGCGAGGGTTATCCAAATGGGATTTGCAACGCGAACGTACGAGCCGGGGCTTTCGCCGTTTGCACCATTCCCAGACGATCCTAAGGCAGCGGATAGGAATGAAGCCACCGTGCCATTACTTGGGGGAAGGAACGGTCTCATGACCGGGATCGAGCGGAAGGCTTTGAATTCTGGCGCAGAACTGACGTGCCCGATGTGCCCAAAGAAGACCAGTGTTGCGTTCTGCGACACCTCCAGTTGTACGACGGCATCGCCGGGGCCATCTTCACGTAGAAAGTCGGCGTAGGCTGACAGTATGGCCCTTGTAACGTTCTTGTGGTAGAGGTTGACTTCGTAATTGATATCAATGATGTCCGAGGTAATGACTTCGAATTCAGTGACGATACCTTGCAGCGTATCAGGTCAGCTTGGCATGCTCGATTCGTTCAATCGAAATCATACGAACCAAAATTGCTCAGCCCGCCTTTCAAGCTCTTATACAGGTCCGCGTTTTTCTTTGTAGTTGCATTGACCACTTTGCCACTTGGCAAAACGATCTGTCGGATTAGCTTTGATCATACCAAAATAATACCTTGCTGAAACTTACCTCGTATCTAACAACCTGATCCAGACCTAAGCCTTTCTTGTCGTTGAAGAGGGAGATGCCACCTGTTTCGCAGCACGTCAGTAAACCGTATCGAGCGGGGGTCATGAAGTCTCATACCACCGAGAAGAAAGCCGCCGACCCCGACTCCAATATCACGGCCTCCAACAACCTGCACGCCGTTGGCCACACACCAATCGTACACTGTCCCCCAGTTTTGACCCGGGCCAAGAGTTGCGTACTTCCTGTCGGCGCTTAGGACCTTCTTTTGGAGTCTTTCTAGCGAAATAACGACGCCATCGCTTCCGACGGCGTTCCACCCAGGGAGAGGGAGGTGGCCCCAACTGCGAATGGCAAACTTGGTATTGGTCGCTGTCAAGACACGCATGATAAGTGATACATCGTCGCTTGATTCCGGCGTTACGAAACAGGCTGGATCCTTTTCACATATTGCGGAGCTGTATGTATAGTCAGCATTGATCCCCAGAAACCGAAGCGATAGGTGGTGATCCTACTATGGAACCTGCACCAAAGTTTGGTAGTACTGTGAGCCACCTGTGAACGTTTCATTGCTGGGGAAAAGATGCTGTAAGACGCTGCACGTCAGTCGTGCGTTTCCGGTGCAGGGGACGGTCTTCGTCCAAGAAGCAGGTAGTCCGAGTGCACCCAAGGACTTGGAACATGCATCGTTGGACAAGGGAGGGGTGGGCCCTGCACATGCGGTACCGAAAATGGCAAGTGCCGACGCCCACGTGGTGATGGACAGCATGACGAATCTGAACTGGGAAAAGCGATCAAAGATCAGAGATGCTGGGCCTGAAACCTCAACGATTGAGACAGCTAAATATTCTTATACGCTTTCCAAAGGCCCCCACGACGACGTCCGAGAACCCTCAAAAGCCACATCGATCCATCGCCTGAGCTTTGATCCATCGCCAGCGCCATCTTCTCGTACACTTTGCTGTACACGAGGCGCCCACGCGATGAAAGTGGTTCAGTCTCGCACCAAGAATAGAATTAGCCTAGAACATGCCCCCAGTGGATGACCAGTCTTCTGGAAATCCCAACCCAAGTCATGGTTCGGCCGGTTCCACGTGCGGTGTCTTGGTCTACGCTGAGCGGCTATCGGCCGATAGCTCCACGCTCGGTCGCCACGAAGCTAAAGTCAGCCCAGGAATTGCAGGATAACGGCATAATAATCCATAAGCTCGAGCTGAATATGCATTTTGAAAGCTACCACCATCTGGACAGCATCATGGGTACCGGTACCAATACAGTCACGTTGAGGAAGCAGCAAACGGCCATTGTCTGCGCTACACCTCCAAAGGAGTCGGGTCGTAATCTTCGCAAGGGAGTTTGGCAGCTGGCTCGGCTGCACACAAAGGAAGCATGGCTGTGCTGGTACCCAGCTGGTTGGTAAACTCTTTTCCTCTTGTGGGCGTCGACTAATGCATGCAGTATGGGGATTATGTCTTTCAGCTGGCACGCAAGACATTCGCCTTGATATTTTACAGATGGCGAAGATACTATTTGGTATCTGGAGCAGCGTCACAGTGACCCACTGCGCCTTTTGCACATGGGAGTAAGTGATGGCCGCAGCCAATGCGAGGCCTCGCTGACAGCTGTTCCTAGTGATATCTGCGACGTCGAATTTGATAAGCAGGTAGAGCGTTGCAAAGTACGTCCGCTACCAGCTGGTATGCTGACCGTTGGGGAAGCCTACGCTGCATTGCTGGCGTGGCTACCGATCGTGTTCGGTGTGACATACCTTACCCTTGGAGAGGCCGGTGTGTGTACATTTGCCCCTGTGTGGATTCTCAGTACCATATATCCATTCATGAAGCGGGTGACCTCTTTCCCGCAGATTGTGCTTGGTGCCATTATTGGGGCGGCTGTGTTTCCGGGTTGGGCCTCCGTCACCGGCGATCTGACCACGCTCAGCCAAGGACTACCGCTGTTCTTTGCTACGGCAAGCTGGGTTGTGTACTTTGATCTCTTCTACGCTGAACAGGTAAGCTACACGCACTAGCACCGGTCACTAGCTGATAAAGTTTGCAACAGGATCGTCCCGACGACATCAAAGCCGGTGTCAAGTCACTTGCAGTCTTACTCGGAGATCACGTCCACTTCTTTCTAGCTTTCTTGGGCATTCTGCAAATTGCTTTCTTTACTATGACTGGACTGAGGGCTCAGATGTCGCCCGTCTTTTGGATTCTCGGCTTGGGTGTGTGGACCGCCAATGTGATTTGGCACGTAGCCTCATTGGATCTCAACAACCGCAAATCCGGCGGCAAGATCTTCAAGGCAAACATCATGTTGGGGCTGTACATGACAGTAATTTCTGTGCTGGAGCTAGCGCTCTCGAGGCTCTCTTTGTCGGACCTGGGGCACATTGGCCAGTCCTTGACTGGCATGCATGTGTCGTGAAAGAAGTGGCGGCGAAAATTCTCGCACTGTGGAAGAAGTAATTCGTGGCGGTCGTAGGAAAAGCGTCTCTTGGTCGGATTGGGGTAAGCGTTGCTCGTGTAGGTAGGAGTTATTTCTCGGCCGGTACAGCGCGATCACGTGCGACCCCTCGGAAGACTGCCGATGCTACTATACACACACTCTGAATAAATCATTGCTCGCGGCACGGAAAAGCTTTACTCAGCTTATTTGTCGAAGTGATATACAAGCTTTCGTGAGCCGTACATGGAGAGCGGAGTTGTTTGGTTTCCATTCGCCTACCAGCTTCCACTGGTAGTAGTGTCATTTGGGTGCTGTGTCCGTCAACATATTTCGCTGAGAATGGTGATTTCATGAGTTTATTTCCTCAGTATGAGCCGCAGCTGCCCACGTGGGCGCCACGTGCAGTGTGTGGCAGTGTGTCATGTGCACGAGAGGTCTGGTCCGGCCGAGAAATCTGAAAATGCGTTTTCCGCCGACGGCCTCAGATACTACCTTTCCACGGAAATTAGCGGACCCGTGTTCCGAAGACTCTTAATTTGTAGGCTTTTATTCTTCCACATTTGACGAACCGCACAAACGTCCTGAACCACGACTTCATATCATGACCGCAACGATACACGAGCTGAACAGCACGAAAGAGCTGAGCCAGAGATCCGATGATGTACAAGACGAATCGGCCGGCGAACCCGAAATCGTGCAGATTTCACCGTTCTCCTTTATCTCACTGATGGTGGGCATCAGCCTTGCCGTCTTTCTCATCGCACTTGACCGCACCATCATTGCGAATGCCATCCCACTCATCACTGACGAATTCAATTCACCAGATGATGCAGGCTGGTACGGGTCTGCGGCAAGTCTCGAACCTCCGTGTTACTCTTGTCTCCAGCGCTGACCAGTTACAAAGTACTTGCTCACAGCATGCGCCTTCCAGCCGATATTTGGTCGCGTGTTCGCACATTTCGATATCCGATGGTCGTTTCTAGCCGCACTGTTGATCTTCGAGCTTGGCAGTCTGATATGCGGCGTGGCTCCTAACAGTGACGTTCTGATCATCGGACGAGCCTTGGCTGGGATCGGCTGTGCAGGCGTCTTTGCCGGGTGTCTTGTCATTATAGCTATGACAACGTCTTTGAGCGTCCGACCAGTGTACATGGGCGTGATCGGATCGGTGTAAGTGGCCACTCCCATTCATACCCCGTCAACACAGCTGAAATATGCGCGTAGGTCCGGCATCGGCAATGTTTGCGGACCGCTGATCGGAGGCGCCTTCACCAGTAATGCCACTTGGCGTTGGTGCTTCTATATAAATCTGCCAGTCGGAGGTGTCACATGCATTCTGCTTCTTTTATTCTTCCACCCTTCAAAATCAAATCGCGGACAAGAGAGGTTCTTGACACGCGTCCTACGGCTCGATCTGATCGGCAACTTCATCCTCACCGTCACAGTGGTAATGCTGCTGCTGGCCCTCCAATGGGGGGGTATCGAGTACGGCTGGGGCAGCTCGAGGATCATCGGCCTTCTCGCCGCATCAGGGGTTGGCTTCGTGATTTTCGGGCTGTGGCAGCACAGGAAAGGCACTGAGGCATTGACACCGCTCTATATCATGACTCAGCGTGGTGTTGCCGCCGGTATTGGTGTCATGTTCTTCCTCAGCGGCGCGTTTCTTGTTCACAGCTACTACTTGCCATACTGGTTTCAAGCAGTGCGTGGGCGTACACCCGTTCAGTCCGGCGTCGACGTCACTCCGTATGTCGCCACAACTTTCGTCTTCTCCATGCTTGCTGGCATTGCCGTCCGGAAGATTGGTTACTTCACTCCTCCATCCATCCTAGGCTGTGCAATAGGCTGTGTCGGCTGCGGGCTGTTGACAACGCTGCAAGTGGATACGGGCACCGCGGTATGGGCTGGATACCAAGTGCTGACGTCTGCGGGCATGGGAATGACAATGCAGCAGCCCATCATTGCGGTGCAGGCAACGATCGATCCCGCACTAGTCTCTATCGGCAGCGCCATAATACTCTTTGCGCAAGGCCTGTCTGGCGCCATCTTCGTTTCCGTGGCCAACAACATCCTGCGGAATGAGCTCGCGCGCAAATTGGTGGCATTGAATGTACCCAATGTGAACAAAATCCTAGCAGCGGGCGCGACAGACGTGCGGGAGCTCGTCCCGTTGGAGTACAAGGGGCCACTTGTTGAGGCCTACAACGATGCATTGATGAAGGTTTTCATGATGGCTATTCCGCTTTGTGGCATAGCTCTGCTGTTTGCTTTGAGATTGCCGTGGGTTAATTTGAAGAAGAATCAAGCGGGGAAGACGTGATAGAGCCCTGGAGATCAAAGGGACGTAGGGGCAGACTATGATGAATGAAGCTAGCTTGCCGGGTGGTTAGTGCTACGCTAGGGTAGGAAAGCTAGACGCGCGCCACGATGAATCCCTTAAAACCACCGCGTCCCTACTCTCTTTCCATTTTCCATACACGGAATCGACCGCCAATCCGTTAGCTCTATTCGTGATCTGAGTGATGATGTGATCAGAAGAGCCGCGCGTATGCACGCAGCTTTCGGAGAGCAAACGGGCCGAGAAAAGCAGTATGGCCCCCGGGACTGCACCATGACAGAATGTGGATTGCTAGACGCGCTCCTGGTAGACCGACCGGTGCTGTACAAGATAGAACCTCAACGTGCTGTCTCGGCCGAGCGAGAGCTAACGATACGCTCCGCATGACACCGGCCGGATGACGCGCAGCGCATGCGAAAAGTAGATAATCATTGGAAAGAGAGCAATTTCGCAGTAGAGACCGAGGACCAGAGTTTCTATCAGCCATGGGTTCAATCGCAGACATACCGCAGGGCATCGACGTCCACCACCACTTCATCCCAGAATGCTATGCAAAAGGTATGGCCGTCAAGCAAGATACGGCCCCGTCTGCTGACTAGGCAACACAGCCCTCCACGAAGCGGGCGGCGACCCCTCAGGCTGGAAGCTCCCTAACTGGTCCGTCGCAACCTCGAAAGCCCTCATGCAAACCCACGGCATTCGCACTAGCATCCTCTCCCTGACCGCCCCCGGCTGCTCCATCCTGCAAGGCGCACCCGCAGCCACCCTTGCCCGCGCCGTCAACCAGGAAGCCCATGCAATCCGCAACGCCCACCCCACCGCCTTCGGCTTCTTCGCCGCACTGCCCCCTGTTGAAGCCGATGCCGCCGCCGCCGTTGCAGAAATCGAGCACGCCCTCGACGTCCTCGGCGCAGACGGCGTAACCCTGTACACGCGCTATGGCCCGGGCCCGCGGTACCTGGGGCATGCGGATCTGCGCCCCGTGTGGGCGGCCCTGAACGAGCGCAAAGCCGTCGTCTTCGTGCACCCAACCCATGCGGCGGATACACGGCCCGTCAACGGCGCCCTCCCGCAACCCATCATCGACTACCCGCATGAGACGACGCGCGCCGCCGTCGACATGATTCTGTCTGGCGTGCTCCGCGACTTCCCTGACGTCAAAATCATCCTGTCGCACGCCGGCGGCTCCCTGCCGTATCTCGCCACGCGGGCCGCGCATCTCCTGGCCGATGCGGGGCTGACAGCCTTGAGCGCTGACGAGTTCCTCACGTGTGCGAAGAGCTTCTACTTCGATACTGCGCTGTCCGGGAACGCGTTGTCGCTGCCGTTGCTGCTCGACTTTGCGCCACCCGGACACGTGCTGTTTGGGAGCGACTTCCCGTATGCGCCGACGCCGACGATTGCAACGCATACGGTTGCTGGGGCGGAGGTGCTGGCGCGAAGGGAGGGCGAGAAGGGTATGGATCTTGCGGCAAATGCTTTGCGGTTGCTGCCGAGGCTGGCGTAGAGAGGGTGCTTGTCGAATGCTGCTGTATGCAAAGGTAGCACTGTGGTCATGTTTAGAATGCGAATATAATGGCGAACATCTCGGATCGTTCAGTCTCCCTTTCCTAGTGCTTGACGACAAGCCTGAAATCTGCTTTAGCCTCATCGACAACCAGTCATCAAACGCATGCCTTTGGTCGACGCGTCCAATGTCCGACTTCCTGCTCGCCTTTCCTCCCTATCCCGCTGCCAGAAATTTACCCCGGCTCCATCCGTCACGCAAGCCTCACCTCCGTAAAGCGCCAATTCACTCCACTTAACTCGGCAAGCTGAAACATCAAAAAGGATCTGTACCTATCTATCCGCATTCTATCTCTATTCACCTGCCATCCAGCGAAACCTTCACCCCTTCCCTGTCAATCCCCTTAGCCTCTCCTCCAACCTCCCCACAACCAACCTCCTCACCTCCCCCTCCCCCCTCACCCTGACAAGCACCAACATCCTCTCCAACCTCTGCAACTGCACCTCCACCAACGCATCCATAACCCCCGCCCACTCCCGCTTCGACTCCACCCTATACGCACCCACTTTGAGTCCGCGCTCGCTCAGCGGCTCGCCACCCAGCAGCAGCGGCACCTCCATGTCCACATCCACATCCGCGTCCGCCTCTCCGCCGCCGTGCACGAGGGCCCGCAGCGCAGCCCGCAGCCGCGCGAGACTGGTGAGCAGATCGTCGGCGACGACGAGCGCGGTGAGGGCGGCAGCGGGCGCGGCGCTGCAGGTAGCACAGCGAAGGACGGCGTCAAAGGCGGCGAGGGTGGCTTTGTGGGCGGCGAGGGCGTCTTCGAGGGCGGGTGGGACGAGGAGAGCGGGTAGCGCGGGGGTGGCGTGGAAGGCTGTGAGGGCGGATGTGAGATGGGGGCAGCGGGTGGGAGGAAGGGGCTTTGAGCGGTCGATGTCTGGGGTAGTGGAGAGGGTAGGGAGGGGGGAGGCGGGCGTGAAGGGGGAGAAGTAGGTGTCGAGGTCGTAATTGGTGGAGGGGGTGGAAAGGTCGTGCGCGTGTACTGCAGATGTGAATATGGTTTTGCCGAAGCAGAGGTGAGCAGGCGACTTACCCAGCGCTGGAACGCCGTCGGTGGAGTCGCTTTCCAGGGAGAAACAATCTGCAGCTTCGAGCAGCACCATCTCGCCCCCGTCCATGTCCATGCCCACGTTGGGACTCCCCTCGAACAAAGAGCTAAACTCGCACATCGCGTGCTCCTGTTCCTCAGTGGTGGCGGAAAAGGTATCCCTGTGGTCGTTCTCGCCCGCAGACGCAAGGGCGTGAATCGGACTCTCGAGCGCGATGCAGCTCACGCTCTCTGTCGCCGCTGCACTCCACTTTTCCGCCTCATGCTCTTTCTGTGCTCTCGGACTCATGCTGTCTTTCCTCGCCCGTGCCTCTTTGCACGCAGCAGATGCTTTTCGTTTCGCCGGCGAGGCTGACTTTCGCTCGGGATACGTGCACTTGTTGACGCCCTCAGAGCAGCAGCGTACGCACGCGGGGCGGTCCCCACTGCACCTCAGCTACACCAGTACAGTTAGCTGGCTAGATTCACCAAAATCGGCACACAGGCACCATGGAACTTGCTTTTCTCCGCTTGCAATGCACACACGCGGCATGCTGGTACAGCGCGTCGCCCCTCTTCAACGGGCCCTTGCCCACATCCTCCATACTGTCCTTCAGACGAAGCGTCGTAAACATGGCCAAGACCGGCGACGCTATGGCATCGAGTTTGGTTGCCGCGAAAAAAAAAAATCGTCGTCCCGAATCGGTTATACCCGATATCACCTCCATAGTGGTGTTTGTTGCGTTGCACAGGGGACAGCCGTAGAACGTTTCGCTTATCGGCCGATACACGCATTTCTGGCAGGCGGCGCGGTGCGCTCTAACCTTGTCCTTCTGCAGGGCCTAGAGCTGACCGGCTACGCGCGAGAGCACCATAGTATGGGTGGGGGCTGACCGGGTGTACGGGTGAGAGACGTTTCCGGGAGGAAAGTCAGCTCTGTACCGACGCCGCGCTGGCCTCAAGTGCCGTGGCGTGATGCAGTGGACCGTCAGCGTGTGGAGATCCTCTCATGTGAGTATGGTCTAATGTGTTACAGCCTCTGGTATGGTCTGGTCTGTGGTCTGGCTGGTCTGGTCTGGTCTCTGCTTTGCAGGCACAATTTGATGTTCTCAGCATCGAATCACTCAGCTTATCCTATAGTTGCTCGGTATTTCGTATTTTCTTTGCGAGAAGGAAACATCGGCCAGGTGTGAACCAGGACTTGGAAGTATAATAGCTAACAGAGATTGTCCGACAAATCGCACCTTATAGAAAGCCATTCGTGCACAAAATTTATAGTCACCTAACGTGTAATCGTATCATGTTTGAGTGAGATCTTTTATTCCCGAAAAGGAATGAGAGAGTGATCAAAAGTCTAAGGTGATGAAAAAAAGAATCTGTAGATATCGTTTCGACGAGCGACAATGCATGTCGACCGTGAAAGCCACCAGTTCGGGTGAGCATATTGGAGTGACTGCATTCGGTACCGAAACGCTGGATCCGATGTATCCGAGAGGGCAAATCTTAGGGTCAAAACACTGATGAACTATAAAACAGAATGTCGACTGTGCCCGCTAAAGGAAGGGTGTGCAGTCGTGGCGTGAGCAGAGCCTTGGATCCAGTAGGGAAAATGCAAGCATCGTGCTGCGTGTATCGCTCTTCTGAAGGAGCGAGCCGAGCCAAGCCTGCAGGTGTATGCTGGCTGGCAAGACCAGATTACGCATACTAGGCTTGATAAGCCTACTCAAAGTGGTGAGCAAAGCTGAGTGAGACTGCATATCAAGTATCTGTCAAACCTTCCAATTGCAGGAAGGAAGCCAGCCCTTGGTCTACCCCACCGAGATCAACCACGCTTGCTTGGTCTTTTTGGCACTGACCATCACCAAAGGAAGATTTGAATTCCGCGGAAAACCAAGATAGGTCAGGATGAGGTCGCCAAGGCAAGTGTTCTTTCAGCTCGTTCAAGATGGCCCAAAGGTTCTGACGCGTTGTGGATAATGTGCCAGGAGGTTGCTGGTTCTGGGCTTGCTCGCTGTTGTAACACATGTCAAGCACTTCCTCAGCGAAGTGCTCGACTAGGTCAGCTTCGGCTGGGCATGAATCTGTCTGCAGGTAGGCAAGCAGGATGAGGGTCTCCTCAAGGGGTTGCAGCCGGCTCAGTAACGCCCATTTGTATATGGCTGCAGCGGACCATCGAGTCAGACGGAGATAAGTCTGAATGTATTGGCAGCAAAGGCGCACCAGCCTGAATAAAGAACTTGGTCAGCCTGAGAGGAGACATTGGTCGGAAGAGCGGCACTTACGTTTTCCACAAGGTCGCCTGCTGTTGGCCGGTGAATTCGTGAAGGAAGCGTTTCTGTAAAAGTATTAAGGCTCTCAGATAAAGCATGTGGAGAACAGAGCGAGCCCAGAAGTTAAAGACGGTGGTAGTACTAGCGTCGTCCTTGTAGAGTGTGCCGTAGGTTGCAGGCGCTACTGTCGCTTGGAAAGACGATACCAACCCCTTCTCAGGAATGCCCTTGGCCGGCAGACGTGCTGATATCGCGCGAATGCGGCTGTGAAGTGAGGAGAGCATGTCATTGAGCTCGATCAAGTCTCGCTGGGTGGGCCGTTGCCGGTCGTAGGCACGAATTATGATCTGGCGCATGGCGGATGCGATCTCGGCACGGCCAAGTGCAAACAGTAGAAAAGCCGAAGACTTGGGCGTGTTCTCACCGGCCAGCACGTTCTGGTCTTCCAGAAATTCGATAGGCAGGCGCGCGTCCGATGACCCTTCGACCCGAGCAGCCTGCAATTCGGTTCCTGCAGCCACAGCCGATTGAATGTCCAAGTCTATTAGATGCCACCAGATGCGCCGGCCCAGCTCACTCTTGACGGTTCCAAGGCCCTTCCTCGATGCCTCGCGGTGCAAGCCGAGTTGCTGAGCGGCACGGATGCATGCGCAGACGATCTGCGCGCTCCGCAGCTGGTAGATATCCTCGCGGCCCAGCCCACTCTGCACGATCAGTGCGGCAACAAGTGCATCAAGCGTGGGTGCCTCAGGGAAGCTGGCCGCCTTCATGGCACTCGTAAAAGCAACATAGAGGTTGTCACGAAAGGCTGGCGTGTCAGGCACCTTTGCCGAAGCGGCCAGGGGCGTACCTGCCGAAGCTACAGCACCCGCATACATTGCAGCCCAAAGAAGCGCGACGAAGGAGGCATCAGACGTGGATAAAGCGAGCGGAATGATGTTTTCCTGCTCGCCCAGCAGCTGCGTACACAGCTGGCCGTAGCGTTTGGCCAGGGTTGGTGCGTGAACGAAGGGCAGCAGAGGATGTACACACAGGAAGAAGCACTGCAGTAGCGCTCCGCAGACGTGTTTTGGCGGCAGCGTCAGATGGTCGCCCGCGTTCATGGTGGACTTGCACCGATCTGCAGCGCTCTCGACGCGCAGGATGCGCTCGTAGACATCTTGCTGTTTGCAAGTCAGCCAGCACAACACAGCGGGCACAGGGGGATACGCGCATCGCGGCTGACCAAGGCCCAGAAGGTGCGCTCGATAAAGAGCTTCGATCCGTCGTCCCGGGTGCTAATGTAGCCTTCAAAAGGAGGGCCTGGGAGTGGCGATGAGTCCCTGCGGTTGGGCAAAGCGTCCAGCGGACAGGCAGACTCGAGCTGGAAGGAATTGAGCGAGAGACTGGGAGTGAGCAGACCCAAATCAAAGTGGGCGTCGAAGGCGAAGTCGAAGTCCAGCGTTGGGGCGTCCCACTGGAAGCCTAGGTCTGATCCAGCCGGCGTCCACCCCACGGCCGCAGCCTCCAGCTCAGGATCTGTGACGGGAGAGTCGTTGTCGCCGCGGCGATCGTGTGACTCGAGCGCATCGAAAGGATCGTCGAGTTGGTCTTGGTGTTGGTGCTGGTGTGTCTTGCGTTTCTTGGCCGCAGCCTTCTCCCACTGCTCTGGTCCTTCGTACACGCACTCGTCGCCCAGACGTACGCAGTTTGCGCACGCGGGGCGCTGCTTCTCACACTTGATCTTCCGCCGACGGCATGCTAAGCAGCTCAGTGATGGCCTGTTGCGCACGATCTTTCGGTGAGCCATGACTTGTCGCCGCCGTGGGTGTGTAGCTCCACAGAGGGTAGACGCGTTTATTAGCCAACCGTGCAAGTGCGGCACGTGCATTCAGGCAATCTGCAAGTACGGGCGAAGTAGGATTTGGTAAGCGAGGCAAGGTCTACTCGTCCCACTGGTCAAGCTGACAGTTTGGCCGTGCTGCCGTAAGCGTAAGTTTACCGCATAATTCGGGATAAAACTGCAATGCTAGGTCTGACTGGGCGCGTCAGAGGGCAATGAAGTGCTACAAAGCTCCTTACTGGGCCTTGTGACTCACTATTGTTCCGTTTGAGCTCTATTAGCAGTATCTACTTGACATCTCCGCACACCCGATCAAGCCTACCCTATCAATCTCATTGCAGATCACCACGTCTCGTCTTGGCGGGATCCATCTCCGTAGGAATCTGCTCTGCTCCCATTCGGCCAAATCCGCCACCACGTTATCGTCGCCGGTCAAAACGTGGCTGGCCCTGTAGAAATCCTTCAGCACAAACCAAGCGTTAGAATCTCATGGAGGCATATGCGCTAGCGGCCCGAACCAGGCGTCCGTCTGAACGTATACTAGGTGCGGCGTGTCGCAAGTCGTCTGTTAGCTGGATGGATGCAGCCCGAGACTGTTAGCTACATGCACTCAGCTGAGCTGCTCTTATCAAGACATCTTATCGCTGCACTGGATTACTCGCACTGAAACCAGTCGATTATTATTAGTTACAAGTAGTGGAAGCTTCCCTCTGCAGTCTCTCGCTAGTGCTCTCTGCCTGCCTCGTATACCCGGCCATGTCTAGATAGCAAGGATACGAGCGCGTTACTGGGGTGGCTTGGTGTTCGGTCGCGAGTACCGGCTGATTGTGCAGGGTGCAGCGGGCGTCTCAGCCCGTCAGCCCGCACGGCGCTTTGGTACCACAAGCAGTTCCCCATGGAACTCCGGCACTACCATGTCGTCCCAAGCCATGTCTGCTGGGGTCGTGCCCGCTAGTTGGAAGTCGAACCGGCGGATCAGGTAGCCTATGGCCATGTACATTTCCATATACGCGAGACTAAACGGCGTTCAGTAGCTGTAGTTACCCCATGGGTGCTAGGGAGACTGACTTGATGCCTAGACATGATCGACTCCCGCGCGAAAAAGCCACCATGAAGCGGCTCAAACGCGCCACTTCTTCCGGTGCCTGCAACCAACGCTCGGGGTCAAAAGTGCGCGGGTTCTCGAAAATGGACTCGTTGTAGTGTATGTGGTAGATGGACATGCCAATTCGCGTGTTTGCAGGAACAAACCGGCCATCTGGAAGCGTCACACCGCCAGAGGGCACCAGCCGCGGAGTACGTGACGCCGCAGGGGAGGAATAGCGCAGCCCCTCTTTGATTACTGCAGTCTGCAATCACGCAATTAGCTCCATGGTTCCAGGCCGCCACTTGCGCGTGAGGCTTACCAAATATGGCAATCTCTCAAGTTCCGGATACGGTGCATGCGAGTTTGGCTCAGGTAGTACGGTCTTCAACTCCGCCAGCAGGCGCGCATGTATAGTAGGATTGCTGATAATGTTGTACAGGGTCACCATATTGGCGATGCCTGTCGTGTCATCACCTGCTGAGATGGTTGTCAATATCTCATCACGCAGTCCCTGCTTGTCCGGCACCACGTATCCTTTCTCTGGAATAGGAATAAGCAGACGTTCCATGATGGTGGGAAACGACGGCAGCTTGCCCGCTGCCTTTTGTTCCAGAAAGTCGTCGATGCGACGTGATGCGAACTGCTCAAGCTCATGGCCCATGGCAATGGAGCGCGACATGCGGTGCGTTAGCCACCGTGGCAGACTGTGCAATAGGCGGACAAAGGGGAACGCCTTTATGATATGCAGGCTCGGCAAATATTGCTTGAATACCTGCACGGGCAACGACTTGAACTCAGGGTCATCTAAGGCCCCCAAGGACTTGCCAAAGGCAAACTGAGAGACCATATCTAGAACATTGTATCAGTTCAATACGTAACTCGCGGCGGACGACTCACCCATGGCTAGCGACTTGAGCGCCCACTCCATCGAGACCGGCTTCCCGGCATCGTAGAACTCGTCAAAGCGAAGACAGCAGTGATTGACGTGCTCCATAAGCATCGGTTCAAGTGCGTGCATGTTCTTCTTGGCAAACAATGGCTCAAGTGGTGCTTTGCGCTGTTTGTGTCTAATCGGATCGCTCTCCGCCAGAGTGCTCGTAGGGGCCCCGAGTACCTTGTGCATAGAAGGGTCCTTGTAGAATTTGCTGTTTGGGAAGTAGAGCTTGTGGTAAAATTGAGGATCGTAAACATGGACCTCGTTGGGTCCCATGCGCAGGGCAGGACCTGCAGGCGAACGTTAGCTGAACCGATACGCACCGTTTCGCGCGACAACGAACCCAGTCTCTTGTGCATCTCTTCCAATTTGAAGAGCGTCTGGCCCTTCCGACCAGGGCGCGTTCCAATGTTCCAATAAGCCTCCCAGCTAGCCGGTGTCAGCAGAAGTGGGCCTTTTGTGGCTGACACCTTACGTACTATTCGCCAAGGGCAGCCCACTTCGAGCCAGGGAAAATCGCCAGGGGACTTAGGTAGATCAGGTAGACTGCCCTTGCCGCGTGCCAGCACAGATACACGCCCACAGCGGTAAGCCATGGGTGGGCGAACATGGTGTGCACAATGCCTTCCATTGCTTCCAAATGGATTGTGTATTTTTCTCATTCGACCAAAGGGTACATATAAGATGATCAACTTCGGGAGTTGCCGTACTCGGCCGATACGCGCTCTCATCCATCTTACTAGGCGGAAGCAGATCAACCACGGCCGACAGTAGTCGCATCGGTCCATAGTCGTTGAAGATTAGACCACCTTGACCTACACTAGGCTTGCCATCCTCAATTCCGCATGGCTGAACCAATGTTAGAGAACAACACATTCCTCGCTCACCTACCCACGATGTCCACTTATGCGCTTCCGGAGCTGGACTTCCAGTTCTGCCTACTGCTCTCGTTCATCACAGCTGTTCTGGTGCCGTGCTTCCGTCGCGGCTCAGTAGAGCGCTCCGGAATGCTTGCTTTGCAGGTCTATTTCACCGTACAAGCGTACCTCGCGCCGGTCAAGCCCACGGGAAACCTCGTCATGAGCTATCAATCTGGATTACTGCTCGGAAACCTGACGTTGCGCTACCTCGATCGTCTTTATCTTCACGTGCCCGAAGACGAATTTCGACGTACTCATGAGAATGGCGTAGAAGAAAGGCCCGAAACACTATCAATGGGCCAGAAGCTAGGGTGGAGCGCCGAGTTGCTCTTGATCACGCGCGGCGTCGGCTGGAACTGGCGCGTGAAAGGCACACCGAAGGCCACGAGCCGCAGACGTACGGCTTTCGTCCTTGATCGGTTGCTGCGATGGGTTGCCATTTACGGGGGCATATTTCTTGCCGAGCGCGTCTGCGAAGGTATCCTGAGCGAGTGGGCGCAGCTGCCGGAGGGTTTGATCAAGAGCGGTCTTCTAGCAGTGACGCAAAGCAGCATGTTCTTATATGTCTGGATCGTGTTGGTCATGGGTTTGACCATCTACACGCACTTTGCCATGCTCGTACTGCCGCTAGCGCTGCTGTGCGTTGGCTGCGGCATCGGACCGGTCCGCTGGCGACAACCGGACGCCTGGCCAGCCACGTTCGGCTCGCTGGCTGAAGCTTACAGCCTGCGCCGGTTTTGGAGGTAAGAGGTCCCCGCGGCCTGCTCATACCGTCGGCTGACAAGCATTCAGCCACTGTTGGCACCAACAAGTCCGCCGCATCCTCGCGGTCCCCCCAATGTTTGTGCTTTCCAGCCTCCCTAATTCGTGGCGCACATCATCCCGGTTGCCCGCTCGTCTATTTCGCCGCTATTCGAGCCTTCTTTTAGCCTTCTTGTTGTCCGGTGCGTTTCACAATGTCGGTCACTGGACGGTTCTGCGAGAGCGCCGCGGCTTGGGTGACAATGGTGCGCAAATTAGCGTCGCCGGAGAGATGCCGTTCTTCGCAGCACAGGCGGCCGGAATCATGCTTGAGGATCTGGTATATCACGTTGTGGATCTGGTATATCACGTTTTGGGTATGGATAGCCGTCGGAAAACGCTCCTTGGTTACATGGTCACAGCGGGCTGGTACGGGTGGACAAGGGTGCAGTTCAAGATGATGCCCATAGCAGCCACATTCGGCATTAGCGACGAGCGTGGGCCGCTCTTTGAAGTAGTGGAGCTGCTACGGCTCGGTCTGGTGGCCATCCCTGGCAACTTTGTGAAAATGGGCATCGGACGGTGGATGTAGGAAGTCTGGAGCCTTGATGGTACCAGAGAACTGGTCTGTACACGCTAGCCACCTATAGTAGCATCTGAGCCTATTGCCACCATGGTCTCCACCCGCCAAGCCTGCTGAGGAACATGAAGCTAAGTGGGGCAGAGTCGCCCCCGGAAAAAGACAGTATGTTATCAAGTCTCAACGCCCCTGCCACTACAGAGTTTTGGTATCAGGATGCTGAGAGAAGCCAAGGAGAGTAGGAACAACCAAAAAAGACGCCCATTACACCTTCTTCATCCAGCCCGGAATCGTGGTCAGCTTGGACAATTCGTCGATTGTCTCGTTCCACAACATCTTCTGCACTTTCTGTCCCTCTGCAGTCTTGATAAAGGGAGAACCTCTGTGGGGTCACATGGTTAGCAACAAGCAAGATGAAGGCTGGCATGCAAACTTACTCTACAATATTTTTGTCTTCAAGGAACTGGCCGTGCGATTCTGGGCCGACCACGACTGCCGCATTGAGCGCAATCCAGCCCGCCACCTCAACCGACCGCGCGCGGATTGCTTTGACAAGATTCATTGGAAGACGAAGGTAGATGGGCAGCACGTCGCTCATTCCCGTGTTGACCATGCCAGGGCAATAGCTGTTCTGTATGACCTTGTCTCCGTTCAAGTGTTTGCGCAGCTCGAACAGGAAGAGCAGGCAGAGCAGCTTGCTATCGGCGTAGCGAGCAAAGGCAACGTAGCTATCCTCGCTGTCGAAATGGCCGAGGACCGACTCGCCCGGCTTGAGGGGCACCTTTCCCTTGGCTAGAGCGCTGACGTTGTGCATGCGGCTGCCGGTCCAGGTGATGCGCGTCGGCTTGCCCGTCTTGTCGGCCGTGGCGTTGAGTAGGGGGAGTAGCTCAAGCGTGATCAACACGTTGGAGAGATAGTTGACCTGGATGTGCTTCTCGTGGCCGTTGGACACCAGGTCGCGCTTGAGAACGCCAATGCCGGCGTTCAGCATGAGCAAATGTAGCTCCGAATGCTCGGCAAGGAATGCCTTTGTGAAGCGTTGAACGCTAGCGTAGTCCTCAACCTCGAGCTCCATGACCTTGAGGACGGCCTTGGGATTTGCCTTCTTGACGCTGGGACGGGCGAGCAGCGCGGTGCGTGCAGCCTCGCCCCTCGCCACATTGCGGACGGCGAGGATGACGGTGGATATCTCGCGCTCAAGCAGCTGCAGCACAATTTCAGTTCCTATGCCATTGCTGGCGCCAGTGACGATGGCTGTCTGGCCGCGCAGGCAGATGCCTCCAGGCAACGGTGTGACGGACGCCTGGAGGATGGGCATGGCGAGGCGAGTGGTCGTGTTGGCGACGTCGGTTGTGACTGGCACGTGTGTAAAGAGGATTCAGTAGTGGGAGGGCGGGTGGGGAGGGGTCTGTCTGTTTATATGCAAACCGCAAACAAAGGCACAGCTTCCGCCATTTCTCGGCCGATACAGTGCGACCGGGCAGCGACGCCCACGTCTCGTCCGGCTTGTCTTGGAAGTGGTTATTAAGTACTTGCTTCTGCTTCGAAATTCGTCCGGGCTTCATCGCAGCACTATTCCACCATGGCACCCGCGCAGCCGCAGACATTCACCGCGGGCGATGATCCACTGACCAAGTACGTGCGCTAGCGCCCCAGGCCCCCATGCCATGGTTCCTTCGTTCCTTCCGGCAGCTCGCTAACGCACCGGCCCGCGCCGACGACCAGGTTCGATGGCGCCATCGAGATGGCCAATCTGCCGCGCGCGCCGCATCGCCAGTTCGCTTTCCATGGCTTCATGCGCCCGTGGCTGGGAATCTATGCGAAGCTCATAGCGGGCGGGAAAAAGCCGCCCACGCACTTCCACGTGCACCAGACCGAGTTCTTCCGCGTGCTCAAGGGCAATCTCAGCGTCGACATCAACGGCCGCCGTGTCGATCTCAGCCCCGAAGACGGCGAGTACTCGGTGCCGCCCTTTACACACCACGTCATCTACGGCACCCCTGGCACCGAGGAGAACGAGGTCGAATTCGAAGTCAGCGCCGAGGAAAAACGCGACGGTCAATATGCCATGGACCAGCCGTTCTTCGAGAACTGGTACGGCTACCAGGAGGACGTGTTCCAGCGAGGCGTGACGCTGGACTTCATCCAGGTGCTTGCCGTACGTAGTGGCTATACTCTACTTTGAGCATCTCTGACTTGGCTTTCAGATGTTCGACGCCGGAGACACCTATCTGTCGCCCCCTGCATGGGTTCCATTCCGCACCTTCCTCAGTATATGGTTTACCATCATCGTCGGTCGCTACATTGGTGGCTTGCTGGGCTACGCGCCCTTTTACCCTGAATGGACCACCGACTGGGACGCTGCGTGCGACCAGATGGAACGCCATTGGACGCAAAGGCGTTTCGCCAAGCGAGATGCACAGGAGAAGGCGCGCCAGCGATTTGCCGACAGGGGGGCGAATCGCGCGCAGGGAATAAACGGCACCCATGGCAAGACAAAAGCTCTGTAATCATGTTGGACGTCAGCATCCTACACCATATTCGCGATCGCCGACCAGCAGTGTCAACATATGGAGACCCTCGCAACGCATCGGTAAAGGCATGAAAGACCCAGCCTCACACAGTATTGCATCGTACAGTAAAAATAAAACAAATCTTAGCTACTTATGATATTCTCAGCGTCAAAGCATCAATCGATGAGGCGACCAAACGAAATTGTAAAGAACGTGGACAATCAATGAATTCAGTTGAACTTCAATCGAATGTACACTCAGCGCTCAGCATCTTCATCGACGTGATCGTTGATATGCCAAAGGCGTGACTACTTTCAGTTGATGAACTTCTACGGCCGGAACGATAACGTTCACTCGTTCTGCCGACGACAGACAAACTTCGAATTCCCATCTGCCCTTGTAGTTGTTAATCCCCTTTGTGTATAGCTGGAGAAACGTCTGCCTAAATTGCCATTCGCAGAGGACGCTGCAAGCCAAACGAAAAGTGACCACACTATCCCACATAAACGTGGTATTGCACTGCACCTGTGTGTGCCCCTTTGTCACACCGTACACCCACCATCTCGTTCCCAACAACTCACGCCGCCTTCCCATTGACCTTCTCCTGCCTCCCTTCTCCATGCTTCCTCACGTACGCCAATGCGAACGGGAACGCCAAATCCAAAACATGGCTCCCGACCAACAACAATGCACCATACGGCGTCCACGCATACCCGAAACGCTCAGGCCAGAAGTAGATCCGCCAGTAAAAGCAACACCCGGCCGTCACCGTGCCCAAGAACCGCGTCCACCTACGCATGCATTAGCCACGAACCCGCATTGCTCAAAGTGCCGACGAAAGAACCAGTAAACAATCAAAGGGAGAC
The DNA here is from genome assembly GCF_001642045.1 of Paraphaeosphaeria sporulosa. NCBI lineage: Eukaryota > Fungi > Ascomycota > Dothideomycetes > Pleosporales > Didymosphaeriaceae > Paraphaeosphaeria > Paraphaeosphaeria sporulosa. The sequence goes on along the minus strand of NW_017253373.1, from coordinate 215,009 downwards.
CCTGGACTCACCATATCGCCATGGACTGCCCCGCGTCGTGCCCTCTGCTCAGCACCTGCGCCACGCACCCTAGGCTGATCATATGCTGCATGGGCCACGCCGTGAAGAAGATGACCTGCCTCCCGATGACAGGCACAAACGTCTTAGCCAGCACAAGATGCAGGCCCAAACACACCGCGCACCCGACGCCGATGATCCAGCTCAGATTGCGCGCCACAAGCGGATGCGCGCGCCACTCGTTGGGGCCAAACTTGAGAATCGAGTGGAACAGAAAGACATCCACGACCATGTACTGCGCGAAAACAATCTGGTTGACCAGCCCCGGCCCGTAGATGAACCCGAAGACAAATTCCCACGTGATGTTCAGACACAGGCAGTAGATGGGCATGGCGTACGAGCGGTCTTTGTAGCCCTTGAGCGTCATCAGTATGTACGAGACGGACCAGAGGATGCCGGAGATGGCGGTGAAGAGGTCCGGCACAATCTTCGCGTGCCAGTATGGCGGCGTGTCGTTGTTGTAGTCTGCATTGGCTTGCGCCCACTCTTCGAGCGCGAAGAGGCCCATCGTGGTGGTCAAACGGACAGGGAATTCTCAGATGTGCAGATATTTAGGTGCGCCTTGCAGGTTGTGTGGAATCACATATATCACCATTTGTTAGGTTTCTGGGTAGGAAGCGTCGAGACCTCACCGGCCCAGTGGCTCTCGGCCGGTTAGGCCTGGGTATGCGAACACACGTGGGGGTTATTCTAAGCTGCACCGTTGGCCAGTCGGCCGGAACACTAGCAATGCACGAAAGCGTCGCACTGGAAATAACCTAATCTGGGAATTACCAGTGATGCGAACGCTGTGCATGGGTACCATCCGCCCAAAGCCCAGCTGTCACGTGATCCATGTACCGGGCGTGGGCTGAGGCTAAGGCCTTCATGTATATATACTTCGCTACCAACATCATGCTGTATCGAAGTCCAGAGTAACTCGCATGATTTTTGACATGGCGAGCGACAACTCATCCTCTGATGAGGGCACGGCGGCTCCGAGCCCGTTCGTCGGGACAGCTCCCGATGCTGGATGTAGCGAAGACCATGGTAAGAGGGCTCGGATACTAGTCAATTTAGCATTCTGAACCGATTTAGATATCGCGGTCATCGGCTATGCCTGCCGCGTAGCAGGTGACAACAACTCTGGAGCCCAACTCTGGGATTTCCTGATGAACAAAGGGGATGCTTGCGGTGAGATGCCAGCAGAGCGATGGCAATCGTGGAGAGATCGACAGCCAGACATGGCCAAAACACTGGATCAGACGACGTCGAAAGGATACTTTATCAACGACATCAAGGGGTTTGACGCACAATTCTTCGGCATCTCAGGCCGCGAAGCAGTGCAGATGGACCCGCAGCAGCGCATCAGCTTGGAGGTCGCCTGCGAAGCCCTCGAGCACGCAGGCATCCCGCTACAGAGCCTTGCAGGCTCAGACACTGCTGTCATTATGGGCGTCAATTCGGACGACTATTCCCGGTTAATCCTTGAGGATCTAGACAACATAGATGCCTACATGGGCATCGGTACAGCATACTGCGGCATACCCAACCGCATTTCGCACGCGCTCGACCTTGCTGGTCCAACCTACGCTGTAGACGGTGCGTGTGCGTCTTCGCTCGTCGCTATTCACCAAGCCAGACGCGCTTTGCTCGCAGACGAAACGTCTCTTGCCATAGCGGGAGGCGTTAATGCACACATCAGTCCATACTTGACCCGTGTGCTAGACGTAGCTGGTGCCGTTTCCCCCGAAGGCCGGTGCAGATCTTTTGACGACTCAGCATCCGGATACGGCCGTGGTGAGGGGGCTGGTATCGTCGTTCTCAAGCGACTCTCAGATGCTATCCGAGATGAGGATCGAGTGCTCGCCGTGCTCAAGGGATCTGCAGTAGGCTCGGACGGGAAGACCCTCGGCATCATGGCCCCCAACCAGTTCGCACAAGAACAAGTCGCTCGGGATGCACTCAAGGAAGCCCGCCTCCCAGCTAGCGCCGTGGAATATATCGAGGCACACGCGACATCCACCCCAGTAGGAGACAAGACCGAATGTGCAGCCATGGCGTCGGTCTACGGCTCAGCGCGCCTGCCCAGCTCGCCCGATTGTTTCATCGGCTCGATCAAGCCCAATATCGGGCATTTGGAAGCCGGCGCTGGTGTAATGGGCTTCATCAAAGCAGTTATGACCGTGGAGAAGGGTATCATTCCACCACAAGCAAATCTGGAGAACATCAGCACAAAAGTTGACTGGAAAGCTGCGAGGATCCGGCCCGTCAGAGAACCAACACCTTGGGCCACTACCAGGAGGAGGCGCACCGCTGCTGTGGCCTCGTACGGCTACGGCGGAACAGTAGCGCATGCCATCGTCCAGGAGGCGCCTAGATATTCCTCTTTCCGAGAGATAATGGGAAACAAACTGCCGTCAGGCCAGCCGGTCATGCTGCCCCTCTCGGCGCCGCAGGATGAGCGCCTCCGCAAGCAGGCTCGAACTTTAGCCGACTGGCTCCAACAGCAGCCGGATGAGCTCGACATGAACTCAGTAGCATGGACGCTGGCGGTCAAACGCAGCCAGCACAGGCGTCGTGCAGCCATCGTGGCTGAGAGCAAGGCGCAAGCCATCGAGCTGTTGTCGTCGGTGGCACAAGGCGTGAATCATCCCCAAATCATTCTTCAAGAAAAAGGTGTCATCAAAGCACCCGATTCATTCAGGAAAGAGGGCGCCGTCTGGGTTTTCAGCGGCCATGGCGCACAATGGAAGGGCATGGGCCGCGTACTCCTGGAGACGGATCGGGCATTCGTCGACATCGTAAAACAGCTCGAACCCATCATCAAGGACGAGATGGGCTTCTCCGTCACTGACGCATTACTCGCGGGCGATTGTGACGAGACCGCTAAGGCGCAGGTCCTAACATATGTTATGCACATCGGCATCGCTGCCGTTCTGCGTGAGAAGGGAGCTCGACCACAGGCCTGTCTGGGGCATTCGCTCGGCGAGCTTGCAGCGGCTGTTGTTGCCGGTGCGTTGACTCCAGCTGAGGGAGCCATCATATGTTGCCGGCGAGCTGTGCTCTACCGCCGGGTTGCGGGCAAAGGAGCTATGGCTCTTGTAAATCTGTCTGCCTCTGAGGTGGAGAAGGAGCTTAACAGAAGCGAGAGTGGCGACGACAATCTTGTCATTGCCATTTACCCGTCTCCAGAGTCCACTGTCATTGCGGGCGATGCGCGCGGTGTGGATGCTGCCATCGCACGCTGGCATGCAAAAGGCATCATGGCCAGGAAGGTCAAGACGGATGTTGCATTCCACAGCCCCACTCTCGAGCAATTAGTTGACCCACTGCGTGCTGCTCTTGGTGAGGCTCTGCGACCAAAAGAGCCGTTGATGCCAATTTACTCGACGTCACTGGAGGACCCACAAGCTCTCGATGCCCGTGGGGCCGACTACTGGATTGGAAACATGGTGAAGCCAGTGCAGCTTACAAAGGCGGTCCAAGCGGCTACAAGGAATGGCTTTCGGACCTTCGTCGAAGTGTCGGCACACCCTATTATTGCCCATTCGATCCAAGAGACCCTCGACGCTGGCGGAGTGGCCGATGCAGCCATCATTCCCACCGGCATACGCAATCAGGACGAGAGCAAGATGATGCTGCTCGCTCTGGCCAGATTGCACTGCGCCGGGGATGTAATTGCGTTCAATGAGGGCCTACCTGGATGGTGGAACCATGATGTGCCAGGCACAGCGTGGCAGCATCAACCTTTCTGGCCAAAGATTGAGAAGCAAAAACAACGCGCTGGCCACGACCGTTCGGTCGACGTCAAAGGCCACAAGCTGCTCGGGGCGAAGACTAGTATCAACGGCACGAAAATGACGCTATGGCAGGCGTATTTGCACGCGGGAGCCAAGCCGTTTCCTGGGTTACATCCCCTTCACGGGTCCGAGATTGTGCCCGCCGCTGTCCTTCTAAACACCTTTCTCTCGCTGGCACACACTAATTCGCTGCAAAATGTTGGACTACGTACACCAGTGGTCGTAGAACCACCACGTGAGGTACAGGTGTTGTTGGACGACGGCAAGATGTCTGTCTCATCCAGGCTGGCGGCCGGTGAGGACGAGGAAAACAGCCATTCGTGGCTGACTAACACCGTGGCGAACATCGGAGTAGCCAACACAGGGTCTAAAATCGGACAGACTATTGACTTGGCCAGCGTCAGAGAACGTCTGTCCGAGACCCTGCCACCGTCCTTCTCCATTGATTACCTCGCGAATGTTGGTGTCTCGGACATGGGGTTCCCCTGGAAAGTGACAGAGCATCTGCGCAACGACGATGAGTTCCTCGCTGTGGTCGATGCAGACCCGCAGAGCAAAGGCGACTCCCCTCACTGGGGTGGGCAGTCATGGGCTTCCGTACTGGACGCCATGACATCTGTGAGCTCAACCATATTCTGGAAGCAGCCGCTGCTACGAATGCCGACCAGTATCGACTCTGTAACTCTGCTTCCCGGCGCTTCCGCTCCTAAGGTCACCTACATGTACGTTCGCAGGCGGACTGAGGACGAGGAGGAGTTCGCAGCCGACATGGTAGTATGCGACGAGCAGGGCACTGTGCTAGTCGACGTCGACAACCTGGCATTCGCGGGCATCGAGGGCAATCCAGACAGTATCAAAACCCACGAGGGCCTGGTACACCGGATTGCATGGCCACCGGCACAGCTGGCGGAAGAGAGGCGTGAGTTCGATGAGGTCGTTTTCCTAGCACCCGAAAGCGCAGCCAAAACAGTGGAAGCGTGGAGCATGGATCTGAGCCGCCAGGGTGTGCGATCGCGGTTTGAGGGCGACCCCAACGCTGTGACCCTCAGCGTGTGTCCAAAGGCGGTGGTGGTAGTCGTGGCCGAGACGACTCAAGAGATTGACAACGTCGCGGCCGTGTCACTACGCAACTGCGAGCGGCTGGCAACCACTGTGCAGCAACTCTGGAACGCAAAAACCGCGACGACACTGTTCTGCGTAACGCAAGCCGCATATGGCGGCAGCAATGCAGCAGCCCTCTCACAGTCCGCACTGATAGGACTCGCGCGTATCGTGCACAGCGAACATCCAGAGCTGTTTGGAGGTCTGATCGACACTGAGCATGCCGCGGCCGCATTCCCACTGCAGGCGCTTAAATATGTGCGCGGCATCGATGTGACACGCATTGAGGATGGTGTAGCTCGATGCGCGCGCCTGCGCCCGTTGTTAGAATCCTCGTTGAAAAGTACTCAGATGGCTCCGAATGGTCTCTCCCAGCCCCATGGCCCCGGAAACGCTAGCAGCGGGACGTTGCGATTGATACCCCACCACGCGACCTATCTCATCACTGGCGGACTCGGCGCTCTCGGAATCGAGACGGCACGCTGGATGGTGGAGAGAGGAGCAACACATATCGTGCTTGCGTCACGGCGAGGCGCGAATGCCGCTGCCGTCCGCAGCATCGTCAAGCTACAGAAGCGAGGTGCCTCAATCCACGTCGTGGCGATTGACATTGGCGCGGCTGATGCGCAAGAGCAGCTGCAGCATGCTATAGATAGGCTGAACTTGCCGCCGGTGAAGGGCGTGGTGCACGCGGCTGGGATGCTGGCCAACGAGACGGTGGCCGACCTGACCCCAGGCGCGCTCAGTGCGGTCGCGAAACCCAAGGTCTCTGGTGCTTTGAACCTGCACCGCATGTATCCTCCTGGGACGCTCGATTTCGCCGTCTGGTACTCGTCCTGCGGTCAGCTGCTAGGCTTTCCAGGGCAGGCTTCGTACGCGGCCGCAAATGCCTTTTTGGACTCATTGGCTACCCATCGCCGCAGCATGGGCGATGCATGCTGCGTCAGTATTCAGTTCTCCAGCTGGCGTGGACTCGGCATGTCCACAAGCACGCGGTACATCGACGCCGAACTTGAGGCCCGCGGTATTACAGACATCACTCGCGCAGAGGCCGTGTTCGCGCTGGAGCTGCTTCTGTGTACTGACATCGACCACGCTGCTGTGCTCCGCGCTCGTCCCTTGGAAGCTGGGGATCCACTGCCACATCCCATTCTGCGGGATTGTGTCTCACACGTTCCAGCGCCCGTCAATTTGTCGGGCGGGACGGCTGACACAACGGCCCCCAAGTCGTTGAAGGAGCGCATTACCGAATGCGTCGCGGCGGTATTATCGCTCTCGGTCGACAGCATCGACGAGCACACGGCGCTGGTCGAATTGGGAGTGGACTCAATTATGACGGTCGGACTGCGGCGCCACCTGCAGAAGCTGGGGTTGGATGTGGGACCGACCTACCTCTGGACCTGTCCGACGGTGGCGCATCTGGTTGCGCACTTCAAGGCTGAGGACTCTTGATTACCGGCCGAGTGGTTTTCCTTTCCCGAGTACCCCGCTTGTTCTGCTCGTGTGTGCATAAAAGTAGATAGATGTGCTCTTTCTCGGTTGGTGTGTCTAGTAAGATCAAACCATGGCTTTCACTGGCTTCTTCCTCGTCTTCGCCTTTTTGGCAGTGCTTGCGTTTATGATTCCCATAGGTCGGCGGTCTAAGAGCCTCCCTCCAGGTGCGTCTTGATGCTCGAACCAGATTGTTTTCTCCCCGTGAGGCTGATCATCACCACCCTCAGGACCGCCAACTCTCCCACTAATTGGTAACCTTCATCAAATTCCCAAGACCGGAGCGCACTACAAGTGCGTGTGATCGTACCTTTTCATAGCTGAGCACTCACTAAAATCGGACAGGTTCACTGAATGGTCGCGTACTTATGGTGGTATCTTCTCTTTGAAGCTGGGCCCGGCTACAGCCGTGGTGATTACGGATAGACGCCTTGTGAAGGAGATGCTCGACAAGAAGGGCAACATTTACAGCGCGCGGCCCCAATCATACGTCGCGAACGACCTCATCACCGGTGGCGACCACCTACTGGTGATGCAGTATGGTGCGAAATGGCGTTTTTTCCGGCGGCTAGTCCAAAATTACTTCAACGAGACGCGCTGCCAGCAAGAGCATGTGGCGTTAGTAGAAGCAGAGGCGGTGCAGATGATGCACGACCTGATGACGGAACCGAAAGACTTGATGCTCCATCCGAAACGTTTCAGCAACAGCATCATCATGAGCCTGGTCTTTGGCATCCGAACCCCATCGGTACACACCGAGCACATGCTGCAGCTTTATGACGTGATGGAGAAATGGTCAGCCGTCATGGAGACAGGCGCAACTCCGCCTGTAGACATCTTCGGCTTCCTGAAACTGGTACCGGAGTCGTTGTTCGGTAATTGGAGAAAACGCTCCCTCGATGTCAACAAGATGATGGTAGCCTTATACGCGGGTATCGTTGGACGAGTGCGTAAGCGCCGTGCAGCAGGGCATCGAACTGCCTCTATGCTGGATAACGTTCTCGATACGATGGCAGCGCCTGAAATGGGCAACGACAACGGCCTTAAGCTCAACGAAAACGAGCTCAATTTTCTAGGTGGCGTGCTCATGGAAGGCGGCTCCGACACTTCAGCCTCAATCTTGCTGGCCTTTCTCCAGGCTATGATCAGGTATCCGCACGTGCAGCAACGCGCTCAAGCGGAGATCGATGCTTTGCTAGGTGCCGAAAAAGCTAGCCTCGAGCGCTCGCCTCGTTGGGAGGACTATGCCCAGCTCCCGTACATCGCGCAGATCGTGAAGGAGACGATGCGTTGGCGTCCCGTTACGCCTTTGGCGTTCCCCCACGCGACTAATGCTGGTAAGTAGTCTTTGATCCCATCCTCTAATCTTTCTGATTAATGACATAGATGACATCGTCGATGCGTATACCATCCCCAAAGGCACGACCGTGCTCCTCAACGTTTGGGGCTTGCACCACGATCAAACGTACACTTCCGAGCCTCTGTCCCCGTTCGACTTCGACCCCGATCGCTATGCAGGTCGCACGGCACCCGCCCCAACGTTCGCCGCTTCCAAAGATTACGAGACACGTGACCACTACGGATACGGCGCTGGCAGACGGCTGTGTCCGGGTATCCATCTCGCCGAGCGCAATCTGTTCGTAGGCATGGCCAAGCTGCTGTGGGCGTTCGAATTATCAGAGAAAGCTGGCGCGGATGCCGTCGACATTGATCCTCAGACTGGCTATTCCGAAGGTTTTCTGCATTGTGCGAAACCATTTGCCTGCGAGGTGAAAGTAAGAGGAAAGAATGAGACAGAGAGGAAAAAAAGAGAAGAGGTCATTTTCGCTGAGTTTCGAAAAGCGAGCGAGCTGTTTAAGGCATTCGAGTGACAGTCCTAGGGAAGGGAGTGTGCGCAATGGCGACTCGCAGCTGCATCATTAAGTTGCACCAAGATAGGCGCTGAAATAATTCGCATATGCAATTCTTTTCCCAAAATGATTCGTTTGTTTGCCCGTGTATCTTTTTGCTGCGGTGGTAGTTCGTGGACGTGAGAAGTTGACGAAACCGCAGAGAACAGGGCAAACTTCGAGCCTAGCGTTGCACGTGCATGCCTGGCGACCTTGGACCAGCCCAAAGCCCACTTCGCAACTTCCATATACCATAACCAACATTCATCACTTACCTTTCAGAAGAATAATATCTTCTCTTCAACAGAACTCACGTGTGGTTAGGCTACGGCATCATTTCGAGTTACCAAAAGAGCAAAGGGTTCTAGCTTGTCAGTGTATGCGCGACCGGCGGTTGTTTATAGAGCGAGAGAAGAATACTGGTATCAGTGACGAACTTATTGGAATACCTTTGACACCAAGCCTCCCACGCGAGCCCTACTAACATGTTGGTCTACTTGACGGCGCAGCTGCTCGTTGTCTTGCTCGTTGACGGGTGCCTTGTTTGTCGGCTAGGCAGACAAACCGTATCAGCGCCGAGAGTCCGTTTGATATCTTCCAAAATAATCTCCATAGGCATAATGTAACAGCCGCGGCGCTCTTCGTCCCAATTAAGACCCACACCACATACCCGACTGGTTGCATTGTCAATTACCCACGCACCCGAGTCGCCTCCCACACCAACTGTTCGCACTGGGTTAGACTGGGCAGATCAATAAATGACGAAGATACCTACAGTTGCCTTCCACGAGCCAAGACTTGGATAGGTCGATCGACGATATGCCTTGATCAACCCCCATAGATTGACTTTTCTTGCCTCCTTGAAGACCTGTTGTGCGACCAGAGCAATGCATAGAGAACCCTGCAAGAGAGTCCGCGGGTACTAATCCCTCCGGATACTCATCGTCCTCTAGTGAATTAAGGTGGCGAGTGACAGAAGCTTCGAGTGGAGGTGAGTGCTGCGGTTTGGGACTAGAACAAAACCTTCTCCCTCCCTGAACACCACTGTGCAATGGCAGTCGTTCATGGTTTGTTCGGATGAGCGCCCAGTCTATTTCGTGCAGCACCCCGGTGTCATCATGAGGTCAACTTGTGGCTTGAACTCTGAGATCAAAACACTGACCAAGCAACCACGTTTAAGTTCATACTGTCTTTCTACAACACACTGCCTACCTCGAAACACCCCTGGGAATGAATCAGAGTGGAAATACAGCCGTAAGAGGATCTGAGCCCCCTGTACCTATCACGGAATCCTCAACTATGAGCATAATTCGCCCGCACGTTTGAGATTTAGCTAACGTTGTGTTCTCTCCAGCTGTGCACTGACGGCTCGAAGTATAGCCAGCGTGGCCAACGAACAGTACGTTCGCTCCGAACAATCGATCCGAACGGCATTTTTTGGTGTTTTGGCTCGAACGAACGTACATGCATGTTGACACGTACGGAACACCGAACGAACGCATTTTTGGAGCCGTACGTTCGGCTGTTCGATACCATGTTCGGTGGATTTTGTTGACGACCACCTTCTCACAGGCAAGAAGGCACACAAGCGGCAGAAACATACGTCGCAGCTCGACGAGTATTTCGACAACCTCTACGATGATGGATTGACGAGCTCCGCGTCGCCGGACATGTACAAATTGATGCAGGATCCACACCGCTGGTGGGTTGACGTCGGCCAAAAACGCTACCCGGTCGTATACAAGATGGCGATGGATCATCACTCTGTGCCAGCCACCTCGTGCGACTGCGAGCAGTGTTTCTCCTCCGCCAGGAGAACAATCACGTACGATCGCAATCAATTATCGCCCGCTGTCGTCGAAGCTTTACAACTCCAGAAGATCTGGCTGACGAGAGATGCCGTATCAAGTCACCTCACGGCGTTGTCAAAGTACGTTGTCAAGGATGCCTGCCAAAACATCCAGCTGATGGATACCAGCCAGTTTCCGGACCTCAACACCAACCTCTTTCCTAATTAGGAAATCGTATATATACGAACGTTTCTATACAAATATATAAATCGAACGAACGAACAAGGACCTTGTTCGGTGCCTGTTCTGTTCGTTGGCCACGCTGAGTATAGCTAAGGTTGTCATTCAGTGTGCTTCTGAACCCCAAAGCACATGGCGGGATTGTGTGAAAGTTGCACCTACTATCAAAGATCTCTGCAAGGCTCTGCAAGGCTCTGGAAAACAGTCAATCGCCGGCTTCTTGTCTAGTTGTACTCGACGGGGTGACTTTTAGGCACCACATACATTCTGCCATCCTCCTCTCCAAACGCGAAAAAATCCAGCGTACTACACTCCAGGATATCCTCGAACAAAATGCCGGGAAGGGCTTCGATATCAAAGAAAATATGTTGTATTCTGGAGCAGCTGGAAGAGAGTTTGACATGAGATAGATGTTTTCTGGCCCTCATTTTGGCCAGCGCAGTGCTACAGCTCCATGACACACCCTGGCTGAGAGACTCATGGAGTATGAGGGATGTGTTCTTCTTGCATTACGATCAAATCCCCTTACGATCAAATCCCCTTACGATCAAATCAGCCTTACGTTTCGAAGAGCTTCGTCTCTCAACCACCCCCCACGAAAGCTCATGGAGGCAAAAAGCAGTCATCAAGAATCCAATAATATTCGCTCTTGGAGACTCTCTCCTAGAGCTATCGTACGCAAGGCGATTGGATACATTCACAAAACCGGGGGACCTTGACCCTCAGGGCAACCGCTCATTTTGGACAGATTACCTGGTTGCGGATCGACTTATCGATGGTTTGCAAAGACGCGAGCTTCCGAATTTCGCCAACGCTACCCGCAGATGTGTACACTGCAACTTCGAGGGCACAGTACACAGTCTCAACGACAACGACTTCAGAGAAAGAATTTACCAAGGGGTAGTTGGACCCCTCCAACAGACTACGACTATGCACACGCACCGATGGGTCCTTTGTGATTTGTGTGAAATCTCAGGATCGTTTACCTGATATGGAGAAATACGATGTCTTCTGGATGGTCACAATCATCAGTGTACCACTATGTACGAGCCTGCGGCATACCGTATGCGCCAATCTCCGCGACAGAACGATACTTGAAAACAAAGAGACGCGCAGCAATCTCCGCCTCCATTTACATAACGATAGGCCAGCAGCTCACGCAAAATTCACATCCATCCCAGCAACCTCCTGCTCATCTCCCTTCTTTGCCAAACGCGCAGTCCCATCCACGACACCCACCTGCCGCCTGCTCTCTACCAGTGCCTTAATTAGCGAGACAGCAACCTTCCTCCCAATCGCCAACTTCTCCTCGCTGTCACTCAAGTCCGGCACATGCAGAAACGCGACCGGCCGCTCGTCCTCCTTCTTCTCGTAATAATGCGCCAGACTGTTATAGTAGATGAATCCACACATGAAGTTCCCAGCATCAGGACTAATCCTCACATCCGGCGCCCTGCCCCTGAGACTCTCCGACTCAGGATCCTCATACTCAAGATTCTCCCTCCACCGCGTCAGCGCATCCGCAGTGTCAAAGCTCGTCTGCAACACGGGCGGGAAAATCTCCTTCGGGAACCGCGCTTCCGCATCTTCATCAGCGAACTTCTCGCCATCCACGTCGGGGATCTTGCCGTAGCCGCGACCATGGGAGCCCTGCTCGAGCGTGTAGAAGGTGCGTCCTGCGGCGAGCCCGATGTGCAGTACTATGTCGGGCGCGGGGTGCTGATGGCTGCCTGGTGGAAGGAGATGCGGGACTAGGTTGACGACTTTGTTGTAAGCTACGCGGATGGGCTCGTGGTGGACGTGGATGTGGATTGGGGTTGGGTTGGTGGCGGAGGACGGGATTAGGGCGGGGAGGGTGGAGGCGATTTCCCAGCTGGAGTTTCGAGGGAATTGGTCGAGGAAGGGCTGGGGTGGTTAGAAGGTATTTTGTTGTGGTGGGATGGTGGGTCATGTGAGTGGTGAGTGGTGAGCTGATGGGTAATCTTGGCTTCAGACCAAGATGGTGTTGACCAAAGCAGATAATGCAGAGAGTTCGAGCGATCGAACCAGGTTCAAAAACAGCACAGCAAACTCAGGGATGGCGCACCCCAAATCCAGTGACCAGCACGGTAACAGGCTTCTCGCCTTCCACCGGAGGCGGCTGCCTCGCAGTGGAGGCCCAAGCTCGTGGCATCGATTACCCAGGGTAACACTGGAGTCCGCAGTACTTGTCGTGACCTAGCTCACCGATCAGCCAGACTCTTTCGCCAGGTAGGAGTTCGCTTTGGACAGGGCAACAAGGGCGTGAAGCGATGACGTGCGTACATGTGCCGAGAGCCCTGGTCTACAGCGCCGCCCAGTCACAGCCAACACGCCCACCGCTCCGAGACGGACTCACTCTGCAGTGCGATGATAGCTTGGAGATGTAGATATACTGGTACCGATCAATGTTTCATATGGCGAGGACAAGATGCGAAGAGGAGTTGCAGCGGCAGGTGCTTGCCGTCGGCTGCGTGGAGCCAATAGCGCCAAAACGGTGTAATCCCTCGTGACGTCGTCGCCCGCCTTCAACCTCAACCCCAACAGCAGCGCTCAAGGGCATCCGAACCGCTTCTTCGCCTCCAATGAAGCACATCATAATGGGGATGCATGTTTGAAGCCCAATGCAAAAGTAGCTTCAGGTGTGCCTTGCGGCTCGCATCAGCAACGTACTGGGGCCAGTAGTTCCCCGCGACTGTTCGGCAGCTACTGCATGGTGACGATCCGCCCGAGAGCCCGCCGCATCCCGCTTCATCTACCGGCCATCGGATGTGGGATGTTTACATGCCACCATGGCACTCGACACCCTCTTTCATGCGTCTTCTGAGCGTTTGAGTACTCCACTGCACGATGTCTTCCAAGCCGTTCAATGTCGCCATTGTTGGCGGCGGCATCTCCGGGCTTACCCTCGCAATTGGCCTCCTCCAACACAACGTACCCATCACCATCTATGAAGCTGCTGCCCACTGTACGCTCCACCCCCGTCGCCGGTGCTACGCCCACTGACATGGCCTCTTGCAGTCGGCGAAATCGGCGCAGGTGTCGCCTTGGGTCCCAACGCCGTCCTCGCGATGAAGAAGATCTCCCCCGCCATCACTGCCGCCTTCGAGAAGTGCAGCACCGCCAACATGGCGCCTGCTAAAGCGAACAGCTGGTTCACCATCCGCGTCGGCGACGAACGCAGAGCCGACGCCAGCGGCTTCGTCAGACCAGGGAAGAGAGTCGGCGATGCGCTGTACGACGTCGAGTTGAATACGGACCGGGGCAGCGGCGGCGTCTACCGCGCGCACTTTCTCGACGAGCTGGTCAAGGTTGTTCCCGATGGTGTCGCCAAGTTTGGCAAGAAGCTCAAGGATATGAGGACTGTGGAGGACGGGTCGGGAGACGTGGTGCTGGTGTTTGAGGATGGCACGGAGGCGCGGCACGATGCTGTTATTGGGTGCGATGGAATCAAGGCGACGACGCGGCGGTGGTTGCTTGGCGAAGACGACCCAGCGGCTAAGGCGGTGTTCTCGGGCAAATACGCCTATCGAGGGCTTATACCGAGTGAAGAGGCGACGGCGATGTTGGGCGACGAGGTCGCCGGCAATAGCTCGTTCTTCTACGGATATCACGGGCATCTGCTCACTTTTCCGATCGAGCAGGGGAAGACGATGAATGGTAACTTGTCAGTACTTCTGGGCGTAGCGTTGCACTAACGCTCGCAGTGGTCGCATTCAGCTCGTGCAAGGAGTGGAAACACGATCAATGGGTCATCCGCACTTCGAAGGAAGACATGGTTGCGGACTTTGCGGAGTGGGGATCCCATGTACAGAAGATCGTCCACGCGATGCAGAAACCAGACATCTGGGCGCTCTTCTACCACCTCCCATGCCACACGTACTACAAGGGCAGGGTGTGTTTGTTGGGCGACGCAGCACACGCCTCAACACCGCACCAAGGCGCGGGGGCAGGTGCATGTATCGAGGACTCGCTATTCATGTCGGAGCTGCTGAAGGAAGTCGAAACGAAGAAGGACATCGAACGGGCGTTCAAAGCATTCGATGAGGTGCGCCGCCCGCGAACGCAGAACATCGTCAAGACGAGCGAGGAGGCAGGCAGGCTTTACGAGTTTGAGCTCGAAGGAGACGACCTTGATAAGATCGAGGCGAACCAGACGCAGAGACAGCGCTGGATATGGGACATCGACTTGGACGCGGAGCTCGCCAAGGCAAGGGATATATACCACAAGACACACACAGGCGCATAGACGCACCCCAGCATACCATATCATATCATACCATGTCCACTTAGTCAATCACATCGTCCCTCAGCTCGAAAATCGCCTTTAGCACCTCCTCTGCCTTCGCAGACACGGCATTGTGATACATCGCGTTGGTGACATACGTCTTGCATCCCTTGATCGTCCTCGCTGTTTCCGTGCTCAGCTCAAAGTCGACATACATGTCGTCAAAGTACGTTGCCGCGTACACAGGCACTTCATTCTTCTTGAGCTGCTCGACGTCATACAGCGGGCCCCACGCCTCCTGCGCCAGCAGCTCGCCCACCGTCTTGAGCTTCTTGAGCTCCGGGTACGTGTCGAACATGAAGGGGTAGATCATCTCGCCGGTGAAGAAGACGGGCTTGGTAGGGTCAGCCGCGGTGCTCTCGTGGTGGAACGCGGGGTACTTCTCCAGCAGGCGGTGCGCGGACCAATTGGACGTGCTGGCCGGGGAGTAGCACGCCTCGTGGAGCAGCGCGTAGATGACATTGGTGTCCCAAAACTGCGCGCGCTCGATGTGCAGGACGGTCGGGCGCGTGAGGTGCCCGAAGAGGGTGAGGTCGTTGTCTGCGCGGAGGACGAGCGCGTGCACGCTGTCGAAGCCGCCTAGGGTGCGTGTCAGCGTGCATGTATGCGCGCATGGAAAGGGGGAAGCGCGGTGTACGTACTGTGGGCGCCGAAACCGATGCCCAGCTGGAGAAACCGCGCCGCGCTCAGGTGGCCCTCGCCGCCCTGCACGCGCACCGTCTCGTCGCCGAAGCGGCTCAGAAGCTTGACGATGCGGCGCACCCTTTCTACATCTTCTGGGTACTTGGCGTAGTACTGCTGGTTCCGCTTCTCGAGTCGCGGATACAACCTGTAAGACATTAGTACTGTGGTGAGCTCTCCACAGCAGTTTTTAAGCTGGTAAAGATAGAGATATACCTATCATAAACCTGGTCCGGTCCGCCCGACAGCGGCGGCAGCCCTCCGAACACAAACGCCTCCTTCAGCCCCTCTGGGTACAACGATAGATATGTGACAGAGCAGAATCCGCCGAAACTCTGGCCGATGATGCTCCACTTTTTCTTCTCCTTAGGGTAGTCCGCGGTGAGGGCTTTGCGGATAGCCTCTGCGTCTCGGACGATGTTGTCTGCGCGGAAGTGCTTCATGTACTCGGCCTGGACTTTCTCATCACCACGCAATTGAAGGGATGATTGGGAGATGGCAGTTGAAAGGCCGGTGCCACGCTGGTCCATGGAAAGAATCTGGTAGCCTTTGTCTAGGAGGAACGACGACCATTTGCTGTCTTGAGGTGGTGCGCATTCAAAGCCTGGTCCGCCTTGGAGGTAGAGGAGCCATGGAAGCTGCGACTTTATGGGGTCTTCTGGGGTGGAGTAGTCTGCGGGCTTGGAGAGCTTCCGGGCCGAGCGTGCGAAGAGTTGGATTGTGCCAAGAGATGGGTTGGAGTAGTCTCGGGGCACTTGGAAAAAGTGCTCTGTTACTCTGAGCTTGCCAGGCACGAGGTGGCTACGTTGCTCGATGATTTTGGCGGCCTGAATCATTCTGACGCTGTTCAGCACTTACTGAACGAGTTATTGGGCTTGCTTGTGATTTTTGGAGATCTTTCAAGCTTTGGTATCATAGAATCGAGGTTTGTGTCTGTTTATATGTTGCCGTAAATAGTGAATGCAGAGCAGTCACCAACGGCGTGGTGATAGCTTAATCGATAAGGGGGAGGGGAGCACTATAACGGATGCGGTAAGCGCGACGGTCTCTCTAAAAAATTAGCGGGGAAGCCTGGTGCATAAAAGTCGTGGGCGTGAGACTACCACGTGCAGTCAATCATTGTAGCAAAAGACACCAGTGCACTGGATCTATTTGCACCGGCATCTTCTGTGCCATTCATCGACGGCAGCATAAGCCGTCATCGGAAGATAGACGAACCTCGCAGTATTTACCCACAGGAAATTGCCCACGTGTGGCGAGGCCAACAGCAAGACATATCATTGGAGCCATCCTCGTCCCACAGAACAGATACGACAACAAGTCATGGCAAAAGACAAGAAGAAGAAGGGAGCGGACACAAAGGCCGCTGCGAAGGCAGCAAAAGCAGCGAAGCAAGAGAAGAAGGCAGGCAAGAAAGACAAAAAGATAGCGACCAAGAACAGAGACGTGGATTCTGATGCCGAGTCCGTAGATCTGGACGAAGTTCTTGCGCAATATGCAAAAGAGCAGGAACAATACCTCGCCATCACCGAGGTACCGTGCGACCCACCATCAGCGAGAGCCTCAAGCCTGATAATAGGAAACCCAGCAAACGACAACGAGCTCTTCCTATACGGTGGCGAATACTACAATGGTGCTGTCGTAAACTTCTACAGCGATTTGTATGTATACAATATCAAGAAGGATCTCTGGAGTAAGGTCACGTCGCCAAACTCGCCTTATCCACGCTCTGGACATGCGTGGTGCAGGGCAGCGAATACGAAAGATATATACCTGTTTGGCGGCGAGTTCAGCTCTCCAAAACAGGGAACTTTTTACCATTACAATGATTTCTGGAAGTTGGATCCGCAAAGTCGCGAGTGGACGCGAATTGAGGTAAAAGGCAAAGCTCAGAATCCGCCAGCGAGAAGTGGACATCGTATGGTTGGGTTCAAGCAGTATATCATCCTCTTCGGAGGCTTCCAGGATACGTCCGCTACAACAAAGTATCTAAACGACATCTGGATCTACGATTGTGTCAACTTCGTCTGGCACGCGCCGAAGCTGCAGTCCGCACGCGCTGTTCCTGATGCGAGGTCGAGCTTCACCTTGCTTCCGCACGAGCAAGGCGCGGTTCTTTATGGAGGATACTCTCGTGTGAAGGCAGCCGCTGGTGGGAAGCAGCAGCAAGTCAAGGGCAAGAAGCAGCAGAGTGGCGGCGGTGGAGCGACACGTATGGTACTGAAACCCAAAGTACACGAAGATACTTGGTTCATACGCATCATTCCTCCGCCCGCCGATCAACCCTCCACCACGCTGCCGACCGTATCGTGGGAACGCCGTAAGCGCCCTGCGAATACGCCGAGCCCAGCCCGTGCAGGCGCAACAATGGCCTTCCACAAAGGTCGCGGCATCATGTTCGGGGGTGTGCACGATGTAGAGGAGAGCGAGGAAGGCATCGACTCCGAGTTCTTCAATCAACTCTTCGTTTGGAACATTGAGCGCAACCGCTACATGCCTCTCAACCTGCGGCGTCCCAAAGCGAACGCCAACAAGAAGGCAACTCAACAAGCCAACGTCAGTCGCCGCGACCGCGCTAGAGCCGACGAAGAAGAACTTCTTGCCAACCTCAAGGCTCTCGAATTGAAAGCGGGAGGTGTCGCAGCACCCACCTCCGATGACGAAGACGACCGAAAAGAAAAAGAGCATGATGAAGAGGAGGAGGATACTCGCCCAGAGAAGCCACGCCTCTACGAATTTCCACATCCCCGCTTCAACGCCGCGCTGACAGTGCAAGGAGACACGCTATACATCTACGGAGGCACCTTCGAAAAAGGCGACCGCGAGTTCACCTTCGACGAACTCTGGTCCCTGAATCTGAACCATCTCGACGGCGTAGTCGAGATCTTCAAGCGTGAGCTGGAAGACTGGCAAGGCAGCGACGACGAAGCCGACTCCGAAGAAGACGACGACGAGTACTCCGACGAAGAAGACGAGGAGGACGAGGAAGATAAATCCGCCGCGGCCTCCACAGCTCCCACCAGCGTCAGCGATTCGCCTGTCGCTGTTCCGACCAAGGAGCCCGAAGAAGACATCGGCACGGCCGAGGAGATCTCCGCCCTCACAGATACGCTGCCTCACCCACGGCCTTTCGAGTCTCGCCGCGCATTCTACGAGCGCACGTCTGAGGCTTGGCAGAATGTTATACTGGACGAGATGTCCTATGGGGCAGCAGGCCAAACCAAGACGCCCAAGGAGATCAAGAAGGCGGCGTTCGATCGTGCTGAAGAGAAGTGGTGGGATTGCAGGGAGGAGATTCGCGCGCTGGAGGACGAGCAGGAGGCTGCGGGTATTGGTGAGGTGGTTAGTCTAGCGGATAAGGAGGGAGGTGCAGGTGGAGGCGTAGGGAGAAGGCGCTAGTTGAGATGCAGGACGATGAAAATCCACTATATTGGAGGTAGGATCGATCCCAAATGACATTCTAGGTGGAAGCTTTGCGCTTCGGCCAATCAACGGCGCTGGTGCCTAGGCTAGTGCTTTATCTGGCTAGCGGACCCCCCGTGATCAATCTCTCTCACAGTTGTCCTTCCGTCGCAGCTTTCGCTTCTATACATCTTCTCACTCCTCTGCAATAGGAAAATATGGGCTACTCAGAAAAGCTTTGTCGTCTTTGTGGCGTCTCTTTTAACATTGGTCGTCGCCGTCTACGCTCTGAGCCGGCCTGGATGGGTTGGGAGTGTACTGGGGACGGGAAAGTAGTAGGTTGCCAGCTCGGGAAGGGGAGAGATCCAGATACGTGCGTAGACGATGGCGATTCTGATGACGAACAAGATGGGATGATTGACAATCATGTATCTGGAAGTGGCGATGTGTGTGAAGACATGTACGGAGTCGATATCGGATTATCTAATGCAGAGGTCGAGGAGTTTTTGGAAGGCGAGGACGACGAAGACTACCAATACGAAGAGTCGGATCGGGAAGAAATACTTGAATTTGAGTCCGACGACGGATTCCTGGACGCAGAAGAGCTTGACCAAATGGACATCGACCCCGGCGCGGAGGACGATACTTTCCATATATTCAAGCATGCAATTTTGTCCTTGCCGGAGCCTGGGACCGAGAAAAAGGGCCCGACACCAAAGCACAATTGTTTCCGTGGGATAGGATACAATGGCAAACATATCACGGCAGAAGAGATGAGGGGCTGTAATACGGCACAATGTCTGCTCAGCAAATTTCACCACAGCGCTACGACTAAAGCACCCGACGATCAAGACTTTGAGCGCGAAAGCTCTTTTTGTCTGTCAGGACTCTGTGGGCAGGTTTGCTCCAGAGACTGCGGTGGTGAGGAATTCGTACCTGATCGTCATGGAGTGGCCAACGCATTCGTGGATAGTTGGGTGTGTGCAAGTTCCTTCTATAATGGTTTCTGATGTTCTGGATAATATGCTGATTATGGGAAGAGTATCGACAACAGAGAAACTGCCGTTCCATTCCATCCCACGTGCTTCGACATCTTCTCCCGCTTGTCGCGGAAGCGCTTCGGTTATATTAATGTAGAGGCGCTCGGAAACTGGATATTTGACCCCGACAACTGCACCAATGGCGATGATGTCGACCATGTTAGCAGCGACCCCAATGTCCAGTTGAGCTCCCACCAGTTCTGGGATCATCGAGACGGGTGCGAATACCTCAGTGCGAACCCTCTGATAATTCCCCGTCTTGCGCCCATTCTGCAGGCTGCCATTGAGGAAGCTGAGAACTTCAACCCGCAAAATGGGGCATTTGCTATTGCTGGTTACGAAGGTGCTGGTGATGTGTTCAGCAGCCTTCCGCTCGAATTGCGGCTTCAGACCCTGTCCTACCTCGGTTCCTCAGACATTGCGAATCTACGTCTTGCTTCGCGTACCTTTCGCCAACTGCCAATTCTGCTTTGGCGCGACCTCCTAATGAAGGAGATGCCGTATCTCTGGGAGGTATGGAGTGACGACCTTCCGTTCATTTGGGCAACAGTCCAGTTCGAGGACGTCGTCAAGCATGAGAAAGAAGAAGAGGAAGTCAGGATGTGGCGCGACCGGGCAGAAGCAATCATCCGAGATAAGCTTCCCGAGATCGTGGGTGCTTGGAGAACAGATCTGGACGAGTTTTTGTCACAAGTGGACAACAATTTCCTAGAGAAAGGACGTACTGATGCGTTGAAGAAGATAGTAACGGGGCTACCAGTAAGGAACACGAATTGGTACAAGGTTTACACCGGGATCACGAGGAACTGGAAGGACTTGAAGGGTTTGCATAACCGAAGGAGGATTTGGGAGGATATCGGGGCGATTGTGGAGAAGCTAGTATAAGTTGCCTACTTGATTTGGGATCGCGAAACAAGTGCTTCAACCACATTTCCAACCTACAACTACATGTTCAGCCCCCTCCTCATCCACACAGACCACCAACACTGACGTCTCCTAATCAGGTTGGCCAATCCTCGTCCCGATCTTGTCATTTTGATCGAGGCTCACTGCGTGCGCAATCCAACCACTGAAAATTCTCGAAAGCACCAGTGCCTAAGACAGACTTATAGTCGAGCAGCACCAGTTTGTCAGCTTTAAAACCCTAACACGACTACCTGTACTACGGTAGCACATAATTACATATTAGTACCAGCACTATACGCGCACAGCAATCAGCTAAACGAGCCTTACAAGAATGGCTAGCAAGTCTAGAATGAAGTACTAAATGGATTGGGTGGGTCATGAGAATTGCCAGGTATCAATGCATTCTCCTGATTCAAAGTTGAAGAGGGATGGAGTTGGTTTTCACAATATGTTTGCGACACTGATCTAAGCGCTCGCTCGCTGGGTTTTTTTACCATGATTTTTCGGATTGTAAAGCGAGAAGATCTAGAAGAGGGTTTGCTCTACGTGTTGATGATTATATGCAAAGATAAGAGATGGGAGATAGTTGGCCTTGGCAAGGTATTCAAGGAGGCTTTCGTAGTTGCGACTTGGAAGGAGACTGTACTAGCATGATTAGTGAGATCTGGAAAAGCATATTTAGGACGTCTGAAGTGGCACTGTGGACATGAGGCTGTTGAACCAAGTACTCCTTTCTACACACATACTGCGCATCTCCAACCTCCCAATCCGCCTCCATAGGCTGCCCAAGTTCCGTTTTCTGTTTTGAGCCAAGTCAAGCCACGCCACCACACAAGACACGGCTCAACGCACTCCTAATTTTTCCCTGGCTCGTTGAGACTATTTAAGCAGAAGCAGTGCCGTTGTTAGCCTTGACGTACTCGCTCATCATCTTAGAGATCGGTGCCTGGCCACCGTACATCGCTGTCTCCACCATACGATCGACCTCGCGCATGGTGATAAAGACCTGGCCCTTGGCGGGGTTGGTGTCCGCGGGAGCATCCTGACGCTTGATCTTGGGCTCGGCAGGTGCGGTTCCGTTGGCGGCACCGGGCTTAGGAGCCTCGGCGGCGGGTGCGGGAGCGGCGGCGGCAGGAGCAGCGGCAGCAGCACCGCCCGTCTGCATGGTGAGGATGTACTCGCCGTCAAGCTGAGAGACAGGGAAGGCAACGCGCATGTTTACGGTGTCGAGGACGAGATTGGCCTGAACCGGGGTGAACGTGGGCTCAAGGAGGAGCTGGGTGGCAACGGGGTTGTTCCCAGTGGTGGGAGTGCCCTGCTGTGTCTGTCCAGTCTGTTGGCCAGTACCTTGCTGGATCGGTTGTCCAGTGGTGGGATCAATCTGCTGTCCAGTCGTACCTTGCTGAATGGGCTGTCCAGTGGTCGGGTCAATCTGTTGCGTGGTGCCCGCAGTGCCCTGCTGGATAGGCTGTCCAGTGGTCGGATCTACCTGAGTTTGGCCAGTCTGACCGGTCTGACCTGTTGTGGAATCGGTCTGGCGACGAGCGAGGGCAGACCTGAAAGCGTCACGGCCGCGTTTTTGAGGCGCGAGTTGAGCAGGTGCAATGTTTGTGGCACCACCGGGGTTTCCGAGAACTTTGCGCTGCGCGACACCAAGAGAAACCTGTCCGCCAGGTTGGATACCAGCAGCTTTCATCATGGTCTGGATGCGCTGCGCGTTGAGGGGCATTTGGATGACGGTGACTTGCTGGTTCAGTTTGGACTGCACGCCAGCGAGGCTGGTGGTGACGGAGTAGCGGTAGTCATCTGGGGGAGAGGGTTAGCGATCAGTCCGGGCTATGAACACGGAGTATACTCACTGACTGAAACCTGACCCTGAAGAGCGGTCAACATGCTGCTGTCGATGCCTTTCTTCGTATCGACGTTCATCGTCATGGGTTGAGTAGCCTTGATAGACATGCGGAAACCATCCTGGAACTCATTCTCTTGAAGTCCAGTGCCGGTGATGGAGACTTGAGCAGCTTGATTACTCCCAAAGGGAGTGAGCTGGGTCTCAGTGCCCGCTGTCTGACGCCCCACCATCATGTATTCGCCGTCAATGGTCTGAAGCTTGACCATGCGTACAGTCATGTCGGTCGTGTTGATGCTTCTGATCGATTCCTGGATCATCCAGGTTTGTCTGTCAGGTGAAAGCATTGCAACGAATGTGTTGCCGGGGTCAATTTGCGCCTGTTGAAGCGCTGCCACGGGCATGGCCATCTCGATCTGTGCACCGACTAGATCTGTAGCCCCATTGGTACTGATGACCATGGAGGTCTGCTGAAGAGCCACGAAAGGGTTACCGGTGGAGCCCGTGACCTGGTTGGCGGAGATGGAAGGCGTTTGTTGATTAACAATTAGCTGCTGCTGCTTTTGCGAACGCGTCTCCACCCTCGATCCATCCTGGAATTGAAAAGAATTGAGTGACATCTACAACTGTAAGCTTCCTGCCGTCGACCAAAAAACAATGAAGGGCACTCACGTCGCCACCGATATTAAGTACTTGATTGAATTGTGCCTGCTGCTGCGCTAGCGCCCGCGAGCAGCTGAGCAGCAGGACAAGAAGGGAAGAGACAGTACCAGACGTCATTTTGAGAAATAGAAACCTCCGGGGTTTGTGTAAAAAATTAGTACAAGAGAAAAGAAGTTAGGTTCTAATTACGAAAATTAGGAATGAACGACGGAGCTGCGAATCAGGCTGGCTGAGCAGTACCGTTCGTATTGTATGCCGGCACTTCAAATATAAGCAAAAGCATGCTACACATCTAGCCACCGGCGTAGATCGCTTCCGCCAAACGGAGGCCCAGTGTCATGTTCGATGCGGGATAGGTCGGGCGAGACGAACTCCTGGATCCGGTCGAGCCAGGCATTAATTCCTGAATTTTCAGTCGCGTCGTGATTCTTTCGTCGCAGACAGGTGATAGAGGCTGCAATTCTTGGGCGTTTCTTGTCGGTTACTACCAGTCCGACTTGGCAAGGTATCTGATGTGCATGGTGTCTGTTTCATGCGGACCTGGGTTGTTTGTTTAAGCACATCTGAGGCGCAAAGCTTGTCCGCCGATCCATCGCGAGACGGAATCAAAAACTAGTGAAACTCCTTGCACAGATCGTGAGTGGCTTATCTACTCATATGAGGGCATAACAGTCTCGATCGCGTGGTTTCGACATGCAAGAGCATTGTGAAGCACATGGCCACAGAATGTCCGTAAGCGTTGGAAGGTCGGGCTGCTGTCCGATTGATTCATGCAGTCATCATGAAGCGAAGAGGAACGAGGTGCGCTTCCAATTGAACAAGTCCGATGCAGACCTGTGTCCGTGCTGTGTATATTTGAGGGCTCCTGCCCCCAGGAATGCTTTTGGTCACTGTCGTCGATTAGCGTCCGGTGGCAATGACCTTTGTGCCAACTTGTGCCAAAGTCAGGTCTCGGTAACCATTGAACATATTCCTCGCGTGAGCAAGGTTCGACTTAGATGGTAAAACGACGGAAACGTCTGAGAGATGTTTCGCAACGATTGACCGAGGAACACCACTTCGACGGTGCGTCACGCTAAGTCTGAAGTAGTTAGTTCATCACTAAAAACAGCAACAGTTTCTATACCCCTGTCGTAGTTCCGACAACACCAACTCCAGTCTTCACCCGAGGACTCTCCTCAAGAATTGTCATACGAGCACATTAAGTGGACCATTGGCTACGCAGGTCTATCGCTTCGTCATCTATTGGTTCACTATTGGTTGGTCAATGTGTAACCTTGATCCTGGGCGCTGTGGAGGACGTGGAGAGGCAACGTAGATAGTTCTTTACGATGACCGGTTCGTACCTAAGTTCGCTCGTCGATGCTTTCGCAGTTGCCACCACCGAGGCTCTCAGCTCTCAAACCAGCTGGCCTGTGGCCATGGGATTTGCAGCATCACAGCATAGATTTGCACTTCGCAAACGAGATTACAGCTCCATGCGTGCAACCGAGAAGCTATGTCGCACGTTGTAGGCTCCAACGGAGGCGAAATGACATACAGGCTTTGCCAAGTTGCTCAGAATGTCACGCGAGTATGATCATGATAATTGATGATAATGAGACCTTGGGTGAAATTCCTCTACTTGCTATATGAACACCGGATGCTGAACAGAAAATGCTAGACGACCATATCGTTAACCCTTTACATGCAAGCAGCACCATCGATACCAATGACCTTTCCGTTGACCCAGTCACCATCCTGGGACGCCAAGAAGCAGACAACGCGGGCGATGTCGAGGGGTTGGCCAACACGGCCGACCGGTGACCAGGTAGCGGCATACACGTCGACCTCGTCGTCGGAAAGGTTCTCCCCATTGGGAATGTACTCGCGGCATACAGCGTGGTACATGTCGGTCTTGATGCCACCAGGTGCGACGCAATTGACAGTTACTTTCTTCTCGCCAGCATCTGTGCAGCTGTCAGTAATGTTTCTGGAGGTTGGTGATCGTAGGTTAGCATACCGATAGCCATGCACCTGGTGAAGGTCTCAATAGCACCCTTGGAGCCGGAGTAAACAGCGTGTTTAGGCACACCCTTGGCCTGGCCAGTAATGGATCCCATAAGGATGATCCTGCCACCAACCGACATCCTCTTGTACGCCTCTTTGGCGACGAAGAACTGTCCACGTGTGTTGATCTGCATAACACGGTCGTACTCCGCCTCCTCGACGTCCTTGAAGTGGCCGAAAGAAACAACACCGGAGTTAGAGCAGCAAATGTCGAGCTTGCCGAACTGCTTGACTACCTCGTCCATGAGGTATTGGGTCTGCTTGACATCGGCAACGTTGGCCTTGATGGCGACGGCCTTAGCGCCAGTCTTCATGCCCTCGATTTGCTTGACAACCTCCTCAGCAGCTTCCTTCGCGTTGGCATAGTTGACAGCGACGCTGCAACCGCGACGAGCGAGCTCAAGAGCCATCTCCTTGCCAATCCCACGGCCTGGGAATGTGTTAGCCTGCTAGGATTTCTCTGGCTGGGCATATATCGTAGGACGAACTTACCAGAACCGGTGACGACGGCAACCTTGCCCTCAAGGCTCCAGCTGGGGTAGGAAGCGTTGGCCATTGTGATTTGTGAGGTGGAAAATGAGAAATTGGAAAAGGGCGTTTGCTGAGGGAGTTCTGGTTGGGGAAGTGAGATGTTTGATGAGTTGATGATTGAAAACGATCCAGAAGACCTTCAGATAAATACTCTCTTCAGCTTCGGTACCTTGGCGGACAGCTGGGTTCAGACGATAGCTTGTCCTACTATTTTCTCCTGCTTCGCCCCATACCGCCCTACAGTCCTCCATACAAACTTTCCCTTGACATTCTCCGTTACGGCACCAGGTCGGGACAAGCTGCCATTCCGACCATGCTAAGCCCCGAACGAGCACTCCCGATTCGGAAACGTTAGCTCCCGTAGGAGAGCCAGAGCGGCCTGTCGCAGGCGTCGACTTAGATCAGATTGTGCAGGATATTTTCGGACAAGTGCGGGGCCGAAGACCCTGAGGCGTCCATGTTGAGGAGACAACGCAGTCAGCGAAAGCCATTGTCACAACACCAGCCATCTCGATGACAACAGCAATAATAGAGATAAACCGTCGCTGCATTCGCGCGTTAACGTAATATTATCGTTGGAATGGCTGTGGTCTGGACTGAGGTGAGAACGATGGATCTCCGAAGCAACGGTTGCGCTAGCCAATCGCGATCTAGCGAACCATGTTTTCACACGGCTGCAAATCAGCAGGGAACGGTGTGAATGCGGTCGGAAGTACTGGCATGCTCCGGTTGCATATCCATCGTGTGGAGAGCTAGGGCGCGACAGTCACGTGTCACTTCCCAACTCGTTCAAGCGTACGCTGGTACAGGACCTTGCTCAATGTTTTTCGCCTCCATGCCACGTCGCACACATCAACGTGTAACTGCTCCCCATACTCTTCTGCAGCGCTGGTGCTCACCATTGCAACTCCGAGTAACACAAACAGCCGCTTGTCTGAGTGCTCGGTGAAAGGAGTTGTTACGGTCGCTTCCGGGCGCTCGTACCCCTTCGGCTCCGCACTTCCACCTCCATAGCATCGGAGATGGCACGTGCGCACCGGACCTCAACCTCATGCCAGTATCTATTCAGATCGAAAGAGGTGGTGAGGAGCGCTGCGTGCTGTCAATCGTGAGCATAATTGTTTTCTGGAGAATGAATGATTGTTTGCAACGCATGCTGATTGGCTTCACTTACTCATGTCGACGCGAGGTAATGCTTCGCGAGTTGTGTCCAAGGGGGGTAGGATGATTGCTTCCTTGAAACTCGACCTCAAGATGAATCTCGAGAAAGGCCGAAGTAGACTTCATATAGGCGTTCGTTCAGGGTTGCGTGTCTGGTCTTCTGATCGCTGGTAGCCTAGCTCATCCCCGGAGTCAAGGCACCACGAAGGTAGCTATCCGAAAGCATTTGTCCACTCGCTGAACGGCAGACGCAATTCAAGGAGAGATTGGCTGATCGAGAACCAGCTCTCGGATTGTTTAGCGGACTCATGCGCTCTTTGGAGGGGCGGTGTAGGCAAAGAGGGCTCTGTGCGTCCCTCCGGGATATTCTTGAGGGCTCGTCTAGAGAAGCCCTGCAATCCGCTTTCAAGCGGACGTTGGACTCTGAGGGGTTTAAGAGTAAGATTTGAGAGTAAAACAAGGTGACTGAAGAGCCTGCGCTGAACCAACAAGAGTGCTCCGTATGACGGACCCGGCGGTATCTTATCAGATTAAAATCGGTTCGTAGCAGACAAGACAATATCTTGGTTCATGTTTACAATGAAAGAACTGAGAAAAATTGCGAACAATGAATAATCTGCATAGAATGCTGCTCATCGCGAGATATCGCGTCAGTGATTGCCATGCGTGACCCCACGTTCGGATGACGGCTGGCTTTAGTACAATCCGGATCTTCCACACCTCCTGACCTTGATCGACACTTAGACACACGCTTAGGCCATATATCGCTTAGAGAAATCATCCTCAACCCAAATATGAAGGATCTTATATTCGCTTCTCCCCTCATTTTCCGTAGCCTTGAGCTAGACCCCCGTTTCGTGACTCCCGTTAGGACCGAGTCGCTGTGGGTGTTTCATCATACGGCTCTCTGGCTGGTACCATACTGAGGCCTACTCCATCGAGCGTAGTAGGCTTTGGCTGAACAAAGAAGTTGATGGGTCGGAGAAGTACCTAGGGTAGCCTTGCAGGAAACGCACGTCACGAACGAAAGAGAATCTCGTTTCGAATAATTGCAACGGTAATGAGGCATCTCGCGGTAGACGACTACCCAGACATGAAGTCAAGTCTACCATACCTAAGTTCGAAACGAAGTTCTGGAGTTGCTCTTTTCGCCCGAGTCTAGGCCACAGGCTGCACTATGATGCACGAACTTCCCCTTTCGCTCCAACTGTACCCTAACGTCCCCGGTAGAGTACCTTTCAAACAACGGACTGTGTACCACCGGTGCCTACAACCTCCGACTTACCGTCCCCTTACCAAGATTTTGTGCTGGTTTGGTCTACGTACATCAATCTTCGTGTGTAAATAAAACTTCGTGTATGTGGTGTCCGTCGGGATCCCAATCGCCATAGGGACAATGGCTGTAGTGAGGGCAGCCGTTACGCATACCCGGTGCCTGCGTGGTTTTCAGGCTGCATTTGCTGCTCAGTAACGGTCCGCAGAGTGCACAGCAGCAAGTAGCCTCACCTTGGTGTCACATCTAAACCACAGAACTGCCCTCTTGCCGCGGGAAGATCAAAGAACACGTTCCGGACTCTCGCCTCGAGTGCTCAAGGGGGCACAAATCTGTCGTGGAGGAAGTTGAACCTGGTGTCCGGATCCACACCAATGCATTCCTTTGCCGATCTCTTACCCTCTGTATACTGGTACACTGTGCCTAAGTATACCGTAGACAACCATGTCCGCGTAAGCCCGTCTAAACGTACTCCTGCAGGAAGGGGTGTCGTCACGGATCATGACGCTGCCGTATGACCAAATCAACACATTGGATGTAGTCTCTATGTGGACAGTCACAGTGATTGACTACATGCTCATCACTGCAAGACGTGCTGTCGATCTCTAAAAATGCATGTTTCACTCAGGATGTGCGGGACTTGTAGTCCCCACGGCAGCGCCTTCTAACGCGCAATTATATCACCCTGCCTGTCATCTCGGTCATGTTTTCCTCTCTCCTATACGATGCATACCCGGGCCGCCGCCCCCTCCCCTCTAAGCGCCGGGACGGACTATTCCCAAACCCACAACGACTTGCATACGTGCGACATAGCAAAACTGGAACGGGCATCTCCAAACCCGCTGTTTGGATCCGGGGTACGCTCATCCGGCTACGTCAGGTGCAACCCTAGGCGCCCACCCTTCGTCTAGGCCTGCGCCTACAGTACAAGGTAAAACAGTCACATACCCAGACCACAAGTATCCTGCCCTGCCGTTGGTGTTTCTTGTGCAATTTCCGATTGTACTTGGGTAGTCGTGCTGCCAGCTTATTCGTTCGTCCCACGTTTGTTGGAGGCTTGGGGTCAGCCTTCCCTCGACATCGCCTTCGACCACACACCTCGCCACCGCCATCACCGCCATCAAGATGCATCCCGAATACCTACTTGCCGCCTTCACTCACCACCCGCCCGACCCGCGCTTCGATCCCGGACCCCGCTGCCGCCGGTAAACGGCCCGAGACTACAAATTCGCCGTACACCCACGCTACCGCCCCCCTGAAACGCAAGCGCACATCCCTGGCCGGCAATTACCGAGTAACGAACTATACATGAGCATTAGACTTGCACTCGCTCTTTGGAAGGGGCTTGGAAAGAGATGAATTAGGATGAGCAAAGGGAAAGAATGTGACAGTGTGGGGATGAGGACGGAAGGAACGTTTGATTACCTGGGGATGATGCCGGCAACCGCGACGCATGAGAGATCGAACTACAAGGTACGGAACATGGAAAGAGGTGGCAGTGAGCAGATGAGCGTTGGCGACGGAAGAGATGGATCAGTGAAGCGGGGCAGGGCTAGACGACGATATCGCACAAACACGGGCAAGAGGAGGCTGCGATTGAAACATGAGGCGGGCCCAATGAAGATATACGTCGTGTTATTAACATGTTGGACTATACATTACCGAAGGGCACTCCCACCGGGTCGCATGGACATGATGCGGCCTACCCTCCGAAGTCAATATGTGCGGCATCACCAAAACAACACCATCCCCTCGCTGAACGCCAATAAAACTCCGGCCGACCCAATGTCGAATGCTGCCCATAGATCCAAGAGCACTTCCGGATCGAATGTGGAAACGAAAAATCTATCAATAAAAGAGAAAAAGACGAGACACATGCTGTTTAGCCTCTGGCTAGTTTTTCGAGCTTCCCACGAATGCCATCGGAGAACCTCGTTGCGATGCCCTCATCAATGACATCGACGCAATGCGAAAGCACTCTGAAGCCGTTGTCGATGCCGACCGACGTACCATCTCGCTTAGTGAGGGTAGGTGTACCCTCTCTTCGCGTGACGTACCGGACAATGGCAGGGTCATTCGCCTGCAGACGATCAACCGGCACCGAAGTGCCTGGTGGAGTGTACTGCCCCTGCTGCGGGCTTGTGGACTCGTTGTGAGTCAGAGCATCTGTCCAGAGCACCAGCCCGGCGCGATAGATTGCACCAGGCCACCACGGAGGTCGAATACCCTTAGGCATCTCTCGGATGATGCGCATGATCTGTCCAGAGTGGAAGATGGCCTCATGCACATCCGAGATGCAGTTCTTGTGGATCCAGAGCATCTGCTGATACGTATCGACACCCTCCCTTCGAGCGAGCTTCTCGATCTCTGGAAAGTTGGTGACAGCGTTCATGCTGACAAGGTGGAACATGACAAGATTGGCCTGCATCATAGGGCACATCGGGTTCATCGCCATGTAGCGCTCGGCCAGCTCGAACCATCTTTGCAGTAGGGACTGCACCTCTTCAAGTCGCACGCGAGTTGACGCTGCGGTCACAGCTCTTGACCGCTGCCTTGAAGCCATGCTATCCGAGAAGCAGCTCAGCAATTGGCAGTACTGGCAAACCAGAGTCTGCAGCGGATGCAGAAGCAGCCGGAGATGCAACGCAGTAAGCTGGATGTTCTGGGCAACGATCTCGTCGTCAAGGAAATGGCGAAACAGGTCCCTGAGACTCAGCGGCCGAGCACCCGATCCTACCGATGAATAACCGTTCGAGAACTCATGCACCTTGCTGAACATGTCACACCATTCAGAAGCGTCGGCTGCTTGCCAAAGCCCATCAGCGTCTGGCATCGGCGCTCCAAATTCGGTCACGGAGAACAGAGGAGCTGTATCATGGAATAGTGACAAGTCCTGGTCGACCATCACCCACGAGTAGATGAGCCTATGGAACGTGTTAGTAGGCCAGGTCACGTGTTCGGACTTGTATGGGGACCCGATGCTGGGGTCTTGCACTCACCGGCTTCGGCCTTCCTGCTGGATCCAATCCCGCCACAAAGTTTCCGTCCTTTTTACGTTCATGTGCGGAGTCGAGACTCGCTGAGGCTCGAGAATGCCCGAATGCCGCAGCATCGCGAAGTACATCCCGCGCTGGCCCATGGCGATGTCCATTTGCCACTTGTCCCCGCTCCACGCCGCTTGTACTGTGAACAGAAGAGCTGCGCGTAGTACGATTGGGTCGCCGGCCATGATTATGTTCTTCTCGACAAGATCGAAAAGTGAGATGCGGCAAGCCTCTGTTAGGCCGCCGGCCAACCACCGCGCCTCCATCGAAGGAATGTTGATCCCGCCTTGCGCGATCATCATCAAGATGAGAAGGCTTGAAGCTTTGTCGTTGTAGTTCTGCATAAGCTCGTTGGCATCTAACATTCCGCGCGAAGTGGTTGGATAAAAGCGCTCGAAAGAGTTGGCATAAGAGCGAAGGAACAGATCGAGGACAGGAGCAGGTGGTAGCAGTACGAAGTTGGACGTCGTTGAGCCCGGCGAGTCGCTGCTGGAGCTAGACATACCGTCTTTGTGGATATCGAGCGCCTTGTGCAGAAAGCTCTGCGTGATAGCAAGCAGCTTGTCTCGCGTAGACTCGTAAATCTTTGCAACTTCCACTCGCCCGCTTTGATGGAAGTCAGTCTCCTCCCAAGAAGGTCGCCAGTTGCTCCACCCTTCGTGGTTCTTAAGACTTTGCTCGAGACGCTCTAAGTTGAGTCTGGCAGTACGAGGACAAGAGCTCGATGGGATCGTGGGTGTGCAGCGAAACACTGACCACCCATCATGGGCCGCAATGATGGCCCCTAGGTCAGGAACACCAGCGTCAGCGATTGAGATCTGTCTGTTCGATGGATAAAACATAGAGGCGGAGCTGCCAATCTGCAGGTCAGAAAATGACTCGTCCATCCTCGGCGTCTGAATGGGAGTCTGTACCGGCCCATACGTTTGTGAAGGCGACATCTCGGGAATCATGCCGAGGATGCCATCGGTTGGAGGACCCATACTCATGTCCATGTTCATTGACATCATCAATGATGGGTCGATTCTCATGGGGTCGAAGTCCTGACCCATAGACATGGTATTCCATGGATCCATCATGAACCGTGGACTGGGTTCGTCCGAGTGGTTCTGTACTGTCCCTACGAAGTCTTCGTATCCGGACATTGGTGTCTGGGAGATGAAACCATTGATAGGTGTGGGCAGCGGAGACAGAACCGACGGCATAGTGGATGGAAGCCCATGTGGCGGGGACTGCTCGAAGAAGGGTGGTGTGGTCGTGGCGATTGGTATGTGTAGTGGCTTGTCCTCTGGCGGAGGATTGTGCATCTGCTGCACAGGCTGAGAAAAAGATGGATTTCGCGAGTGAACTACTGAGTGTACGACTGATGTGGGCTGTGGTGACTGCCGCGGCTGCGTTTGTGCATTCGGTATTTGTTGAGACGACACGCCTTGCGAGACCATTGCCTGTGGTTGTGATTGCGCAGGGATCTGGCCGTCTCGCACCGGAGAATTGCCGCCAGAGTTATCTTGGGAGTCGTTGGTGCTAGTTGATTCGCTCGAACCAGTGCTGGTAGCAGCTTCGCCCGTTGCCATGACCCTGTTCACATTCTTGGACGCTCGTCGTGTGGGACGCAGAGTGCACTTCAGATTCCGCTGTGCGCAACGACTGCATGGGAACTTCTTATCGCACTTTGTCTTTGTCTTCGCGCAATTGCTGCATGCAATGGGTGTTCGACCTGCAGACTTGGGGATGATACCGGCGTTGGGAGGAAGGCCTTCCTGATTGTTCGCGTCTCGACCGTGCACTGTGTAATGTCTCTGTAGGAGATCGCGTCGAGCAAAGCTCATGTGACAAGTGAAACACTTGAAGGGCTTGACATTGGTGTCTTGAAGAGGTGGTTAGCGAACTGGATTTACTCGACAACGAGCAACACTCACGGGTGAGAATGTGTCTTTCAAGATGCTCGTCCCGGGTGAAGGACTGCCCACAATAGGTGCAGAAAACCATGCTGAAAACGCAGCGCTGCAACGACTTTTCGTGGAGAGCAAAGGGGGGTATGTGGCCGCAGAATCGACGAGAACACGCCAAACGAAGGTGTTGTGGTGGTGGTGGTATTAAGTATTAGCGTCCCGCAGACATGTGAGTGGAGAATAACAATGGCTGGCGGCGAAGTTGCAAGTCGTAACAAAATTATGGTAAAAATTATGGTACTGCGAATGGCGGGGACTACAGCAGTCGGGGTAGTGGTGTATAAGTGCTGGTGCTTTTGCCTGGAATAGTCGTTGTCCTGGACCGGTAAGGCGCAGCTGGGGTGAGCAGCGGATGACTAGGAGCTAAACGACAATAGAAACTCCAGACTAGGCTCAGATTTTGGAAGTTTCAAAGTGGTGGTTAGCGGAACCAGAGTCAGCGTGTGGTCTTTGTCAGGTCGGCTGTGGGCCTAGTTGGCGGCCGTGCTGAGGGTGGAGAGTGGAACCTTGGGAGAGGAAATGGCAGAACAGGAGCAGAGAGAAGTGGACAACACGGGCAGCAATGTGAGGGCATATCAGGCGGAATGGTGGACATGCCGGCGGAGATGAGCTTGTACGCTTCTGCTGGATCTGCCTTTCCCAACGCGGCGTATCGTTGCATAATCAAGAATGGAAGCGCAGCAACGATGGTCATCGATTGCTGGCTCTAGCTGCCCCGAAAACAACGCCCAGCTAGTGCCTGGGATTCCGTTACATGGAGCGCCAGGGGCTCGGCCTAGCATGGGCGCCATCCATGGAGCCAGGATGGGGGCATCTGGGCGATCGGCGGACTGGGGCGGCGGGGTTTGCTGGCATGTGCTTGTGGTGCCAGCTGAAGGAAGCTATCATGGCGCTGTGGCACAGGCTGCCGGGCGGCGATGTGCACGGGCCTGCACAGCCTGGAGACGGCGTGAAATCTGACGGTAATGAATTCGTGTATGGTATTTCGGTAGCTTGCACCTGCATGCAGTCGAGGGCTCCGGTGCGTGGGCGTGGTACCCGCGCTGCTCCTTTGGGGTCATGAGCTTATCGACGCTGCACGCCCGCCGCCACCGCCTATGAGCTGCGGCGGGATTGCTGTCCGCGCGCCGTCGTCGACAGCAACGCTCGCTCGAATGCCTCGTCTCGTCGTCTCGTCAGCCACTTTCGCAGGTGTTGCTCGACAAGCGTTCCGCCTCCCGCGCGACGTTGCTGCGTATAGCCGTCATGGTCTTCAATGGGCCTCGTCGCGGGTCCACATGGTCGAGCTGCGAACGGTACGCTTCCGGCCCAGTCAGGTCAGCGCCCTTCCGCGAGCGCCGAACAGGCTCGTCGTCGCCAGCACCTTGATGTTTGCAAGTGCTATCAGATGAAGGCGCGACTGAGCATCGCACTGTGCGTGGCCAACAGTGGCCGGCCGCTGCGGTCGCGCCCGCATGTCTTCGCGAGCCTCCTCCAGAGTCGACAAGACATGGTTGCTTGCGAAGACGCAAAACCGTAATGATCGGATCTGCTGGCAGGGTTCGCGCGCACGAACAGGGAGTGCCCCGGCCCGCCCAAGCTTTTCTTGGCCATCTGGCTCGGGATATTTTCCAGGGGCAGCCTTGCGGGTCCTCAATTCGCACACCATGCTGCTTCCATCTTCGTACTAGAAAGCCTCGCTAGATGTAAACGGCTGCACCCTACTCCCAACGAGCATCCTGAGATGGGGATACGCGCCATCGTCCGCACTGTGGTCTGACATCTCGATCTACCTAGCACCGTTCGCTGTGGATGCATGGCTGCCTACCGTCTGGCAGCTCGCCAACACGATTGAAGTGGGATATAGTCGTCAATGTTCAGCCTGATGAGTGAGTCTGCAGACTATCAATTGCTGCGGTTGATCGCGATAAGGAATAAAACGCTGCCTCGTACACGACCCCGCCAGCCTTTTGCGTTCAAGGCAAGCCTCAACAGGACTCGCATTCACATCGTGCGAACTGTAACCATGCCTCTCGCCACTGTGAGCGAATGGCTGGAAGCGGCTAGATGGATCAGAACGGCTCAAGTATCCTACTGCGTGGCAGAGAAGTCCCCGCTCGTAGCAGGGTGCATGGACCGGCCACGATCATGATGTATACAGATGCGCATCGTCGTCATGACCGCTCTGCTTCACCGAAAGTCGCGTTATCAGCTCCACAGCGCTTCATTTCGGGCTCTCACGGCGCCACGGCAGATCATGCTGAGGTTGTCTAAACCCAAGCCAATGGAGAACAAGGAGCCGAGTCTGCCATGAGCGACGTTCTCGCCAATTGCTGGCTGACACGAACCGTAGCGAGTCGTCCGACCAGTCAATATGTGCTCGACCATACACCCATCGAGGACACCTTCGTACTTCTCAAGAAGTGTAGAGGTATCGCTGCGCGCTTACGGAAGTACCGGGTGTCGATCACGCGAAAGGTCATCTCAAAACGGAAGCATATGTTAGACAACCAAGACACCCATTGATGTGCTTGGCTGAGCATCCGCGATGCCGAGTTGTTTTCTCAGGGTCCGAGGGCGCTCAGCAAGCATGTAGCCAAGGACTCGGTGCACGACTCACAGAGGGCCGGGATAGAGGAAGCGTTGCGCGTAACGGTGCCCGTGTCAACAAAGTTCGTACTTGGCTTCCGGTACCATTGTATACGCACCCACGATGTTTGTGAGGACCCAGCGTCTCTAAAACATTGCTTGGCCCGCAAAACTATCGTTTCATAGGCTGTGCTCATCAAACGAACGCTCGGTTGTCTCGAGAGTATTGAAACAGTGACATCCAAAACCAAACCTTCGCTATATATATTCCAGAATGGCTTGCAGATCCTCGCTCAGTCGAATTCTGGGATGTGTCGCAGGCTCGCTGTCAAGGAGTGCCCAGCCGCTCAAGCGAGAGGCGCACAAAACCTTCGGCGAGCGCCACAGAACGGACCGGCGGCAATTGCGCGCGTTAGTGCACCCAGGACGTAGCACATTATGGCGATCCTTGCCAAGTGATAGTCGAGGGTAGACGCGTTATTCCCAGTACATGGTTTTGATCGTGGGATGCTGGGAGCAACAGCATCTTGAAACGTAGCCCTTTCAGGCCAAACGGAAAGGGTTGCCTCTGCGATTCGGAACATGAGGGCAAATTCGCTGCGCTCCTCTCAATTCGAAGTGACTGATGACGACGATGCAACGCGGGAGAGCTCGCAGCCGTAGCGGGATGTCGCATGCCCAGAAATGCGTTCTGCAAAGGATCTTGCCGTTGAGCTCATATACCAAGCCTGAATTGAGCGACCGAAGCGCTCAGCTGTAATTGTCATCATCGCGCACTTACTAGATAGCGAAGACGGCGGCGATGCCATCCCGCTGCAGCCACGCCAAATGGCCATTTAAACGCTGCCTTCCAAAGCCTTCGCCCGTCTGTGGCGGATATGAGCGGTTGAACCATGCCCCTTGGCTCGCCTACTTCAACCAGTAGCAAGGGCGGCGGCGCATGTTGTCGGATCAATTGACGTTGTACGAGGCTATGTATCTTGAGACATGAAAAGAAGAGGCGCTTGCCAGTGTCTGCCGTGACGTAAGCGCTGCCGGAGCCGACATTCCACAGACGCTGATTAGACAGAAACCAACAGCTTGGAAACAGCAGCTCTGCTCCTCTCTATGTCCTCTGCGGGGCGTCAATATCGTTTTCCGTGACTGAGACAAAGGTCACGAGTCTTTAATTCTACAACAGAAACCTCTCAGTTTTGCTGTCTCGCTCGGATCTCCTCCCGGCAATTCGGTCACCTCGCTTAAGCTGCATTGAAGCGTGGCTATCTGACTGTCTTGCACACAGCTCAGTGTGGAATCCGCGTGGGGATGATACCTCTCCGAGCTGCGCTAGACAACTGGCCTGCGATCCTAAGATGGGGAGTCTATCAAAGCCGACTTGAGGATTAGGACTGCAGATCATGCAGGGTTTCTCTAAGTGAGCGCGGTGGCTCACAGCGCTGTATTGTTGAACGAATCGAACTCGGTGTTGCTAGCACTAGGAGTGACAAGGCGGGGTAGTATTTGCTGCCATGTCCTGCAAGTACCAGTTGAGTCGAACTCAGATGTGACCGCCAGCAACAAGACCATGGCAAACGTTCTCGAGTGTTGGCATCGACGAATGCGACGATGAGTGCGACGTCGCGCCATTGCTACCTTAAATCGATTCAAAGTGAGGTTGGAGATATCGACACCTAGCGTGGTCTAGACGCCGCCGTTTCCCTACAGGTTCGCCCCTTCCTTTGTTCTCCTCGTATTCAACTGTTCGCTTGTATGCTGACTAGTGAAGTATACACCGAATCAGGACATGGCGGAATTACCTTCGCCATGACGGGGAATATTTACGAGCGATGCGGTCATGTTCACACTACCTGTTCTGGATCTCAGTTGCGAACGCCCTGGAACCTGACTCCAAGTTGAAAAAACGCCTGCAGCTCGTCAGCCTGCTGTTGTGAGGCGCAAACTTACATTTTGTACGCACCCAACTATCAGCGCTAACTCCGCAACAGCCCATCAGCTTACCCGCGCAGCCGCCTGCCTTGGCGTTTCAAACGACTGTAGTCAGCGAAGAATTTCACAGATGAACGTTAAACGACAAGAGACCTCTCATATCAATTATAGCACCCTCTAGCTTGTGGCCTGACCGAAGACTATTGTAGAATATGCTGGGGGTATGGATGTACGGCTTGTATATTACAAGTACGAATTCTACGCTTCTGCAGGATTTCGATAGTGTACACATCGCATGATCGCGAGTCTTGCGCGCACAAGGAGCGCTTCAATCGAGTCGATTGTCGCGCCGTTCGGTCGGAGCCCACGAGTACATGTGCATATACCCTTCTTACGGAAGCAGTGGCAAGTGTCTCACGACTCGTCCAGTGAGCAAGCCGTGAAGAAAGCAGTTCCAGTGGTGCCCTGCCCCAGGCAACTGGTACTCCTTCCTTGCTTAGTCGATGTTCCGGTTGTCCAGATGACAGCAGTCCGAGCTGTTGCCAGTTTACTTCGCCCGCACTTTACTGTGGCATCTTGGAACCAAGAGCTGACTGCATCAGCATAGAAAGATTTGGAGACCTTAACCAGGATAATGGCCCGCACAAACGCCTTGCCGTCTCACGAGACTTTCATGCTCGTGGAGTTTCCGTGGACCAAGCGCGACCAATATGCAGTCCTGACTGCAGTACCAAGATGGTGGATAGGAAAGATACAACAGCTGCACCGTGTACATGTGCTCACTAAGCGAAAACAATCCAATGTAAGTCAGACCACATGCAGTATCTGCTCAGAGCGAGAAGCACGATCTGTAGGGCATTGATAGGTAATTCTGATGATCGGCCTTGGCCCGAATGATACTGTCATGCCTATGCAATCACTTTTACAATCCTCTTTGGTTCATCGCGCACGTATACCTCTGCGTCATGTCGATGTGACTTTCTGTGCAGTCAGTTCGGATGTGGTGTACAATTTCGGAAGAAGTATGATCCTGACGTCTACGACAACTCGCTTCTGTAGTTGATATTGCGTTAATAGGCGAATATAGGCAGGGCTGTTATCGTTTATTGCTGCTGTGCAAGGTACATGACGAACTTCAAAGTGTTACCACAGTGCACGAGCACACGAATACAAGCATTGCACCACCCAGCGATTGGGGCCAACAGACAAAATTGGGCCGTCCTGCTGGAAATGTGCTGACTGCAGACGAAAAGTTTTAGTCTTTTAATAATCTCGACACCTCATTGTGTCTGCGAACAAACGAGCCCAGAAGCCAACCGTTAGCCTCAACATGCACGATCATACTTCTACTCGTATCCCGACCATCGGCATGCCAATTTTCTGTTACTAAGGGATTTCGCATGTGCGACGGCCGGAATCAGCGTAGCCACCGTGTAATTGATTACCCTAGACCCGATCCCATGTTACACAATAGTCCGCACGTGTCTAAGACCCTTGATAGCGACGCGAGGTATTACAAACTGGAGCGTACCCGCTGTGCAACCCCCCCATCTTTCTGTCATGCAAAATTACTATGGCTTTCGGTAGGGTCATCTCATCACCAGTCTATTACTCATACGCAAAGATTACAGCACCTGGTTCCGACTTCAGGTCGTGGCCCGCCATAAGTCATCTCCAGTCTACGAGAACGGCCGGAGGCACTCAACACATGGTACAAGCGCCTATCATAGACCACTTACACGTCCCGACTCACCCGGAACATGATTCCTAGGGACGACCTCCACTGTGGATCATACTGCAGCTACGTTCTAGCCACATTGCTCCTCCGCATTCTACATGCACAAGTGCTTGTCAATCTCGCATGTCATCTCGCAGAATGTCGGTCTCGGGATCTGGATCTAATGACTGTCAAAGGTAGCTTCATGTCGCTTGATATGCGCGCTAAGCTCGTGCCCTATACTTTCCGCGGAGGCGAAAGATATGAATGATGCGGCGGCTTGCGCACACACGCCGGGCAGGCGTAGTGTTGAGCTGAGAAACATACTGCCGGGTATCGATACAGCGGATAGAATGACAGCTAGATTGCACTGATTCATTTCCGTGTTGCGATCCTTGTGGTAGCAAGGTCGATCGCGATGCTAGAAGTTGACTGCTAAGGTTACTTCGCGCACGTGAAGTTTCCGTAGACCTGGGGAGCGGAACCAACCTAGACCAAAGTTGCTCCCGGACGGTACATTCAAAGGTACCATGTCACGGAGGACACTGCCTCAGGAACATGAACGCCACATCATGAGCCACATTGTAGATTGTATGCTGAACACATGATTTCGCGTTGGAGGCCAAGCGAACCCCGTCATCACGTCACCTTACCCCTCCACCCGCGCCGGCGATTCCGCGTGAAGGATCCGACCAAGGTAGCTGCCGGGTCCAGGCGGGCCCTCTATCCAGCGAATGCACTCACAACGGAAGCTGAGCCGTTAGAGCGCAGCAAAGCTGATTGTTGGCTTTGAGGGGTTCTTTGCGCGCGATCATGATCCAGAAAGGAAATCTTCACATGGCATGTAGAGCCGGAGAAATCCAGTCAGCAGTATTCTTAGCCAAACGAGCTTTCCGAGACCTAGTAACTAAGGTGAGGCCTTTTGTTATCGATGCTGTGGAAGAGTAAGCGGCTCGGATCTGATTGTAGTTGCGGTAGACCGCACGGTCGCACTGCAACGTCCGCTAATCATGGCATACGAGTTGGAAATGTTGATCGCCTCTAGACGATGTTACTATTTTCAACATTGATACCATAGTGAAAGTAGCTCTCAACAGAAGATGCAACACTTCGTCTCATCGAGTTCCCGGCCTCAGGACCAAAATACTCCATGGTGAGGCACACGACTCCGCCATGACTAGTAAACGCAAAGCCACCACGACCCATGTTTAGCACAGGAGCGACGGCTCGGGACGAGCTTCGCTAGAAAGTTTTGACTAGACGTAGATAGATTGGTGCTGACGAGTAGGCTGCCAAGACCGCAGCCCGCTAAGTGCTACGAGTCGCCAGCTAAACCCTGAAAAACAGACCCTTCTCTAGGTGGTCTATTGTTTCATGCACTTACTGAACGCTGGAGGCTCCTCAGTGGGTTAGCTGCAGCGGCCGGGATCAACGGTCCAACGTTCAGATCACGATTCGTGACCGAGGCTCGAAAAGGGTGATCTGCAGGGTCAACTGCTTTGGTTTTGGCTTTGTCGATGGGAGGGGTCATCACGAAGCCTGTTGACGTGGCCGTAAAAGATGCGCGCAGCGTGGGAGCAACGAAACAGTAGACGCGAATGCGAGAGCCACAGCATATGGCGTGTTAAGCTTTGATCCCATGTACTTGTCGAGTCGAGAGCCCCAGCGTCAAGAATATCTGTCGCCGCATGACCCTGATGTCCGTCAATGGATAACGACCTCGTATCACCTCGGCCGCTCTGAGACCTGCCATTGATTCCTGAGACAATAGACTACCGATGTGGAGTGGCCTGAAGGTCATTGTGATCGCTAATGTAGTGGAAAGGTAGGTTGTTGCACCTCGATAGTCGGTTTGTGTGAAGCATTCATTTGACTCATACCGGAATCACTCCATGATGCTCCCAACGTAGAGATCTGCATGCGAGCGCCTCTATTCTTTCTCACTAGCTGACGAAACCTTATTGCATAGTTCTCATGTACAAGACCAGGTATGACGCTAAAGATCGCAATGGCTCTGTAACTTGCTTCAGATGCATGCTTGACGCGACGAGCTAAACTTCGTGAAGGATAGCTTATGGACGAATGATCGTGAGAGGGGTAGAATATTGAAGTGTTGGCAGACAGGATTGATACGGAGCGCAGTGAAGTTTTTCGCGGAAGACACAAGGACATGCCTGGCATCATGAATGATCCAAGGAGGATGCGCCTGATATGGCGAGAATACCCATTAGCGACAATGGTATCTCGAAGTATGAAGATACATCAGCAATCCTCGCACTTTGCCTGCCTCACAGTGAAGGGGCTGATCTCACGTGCATACTCGGCAGGCTTTTCCACGTAGGTAGCGACCCAGCGTTGTGGAATTACTGTGCGAGGATCGAAGCAGCCTCTACCGTGAGTAATTTTCGGAAGAGCGGAGTACACCGCAGTCGCGACGACAAGCGCATCATCGTGGCACCCACCATCTCCAGCATGAAGCTGACAGCCACCCAAAACGCCTTTGCATGGCTTATCGCGAACACTGATGGTATCTGGGCGCTTTAACTTTGGGTGATTGATCTGGTGAGGTAGGAGACTGTCTTCCGGTGGGGCAGCGCCGACTTGGCGCCACGAGCTCCAACCGCGTGGGCAGGAGGCGACTGTCTAACCACGCTTGTGACAATCACTGCCATCACCACTCCCACTGCCACGTGAATGGACATCGCGCACAATGCTCCAGGGCAGGCGAAAAATGCAGAATGTATTGAAGGCGTTGCATCGATCGGCTTCCGCTCCGCTGCC
The DNA here is from genome assembly GCF_001642045.1 of Paraphaeosphaeria sporulosa. NCBI lineage: Eukaryota > Fungi > Ascomycota > Dothideomycetes > Pleosporales > Didymosphaeriaceae > Paraphaeosphaeria > Paraphaeosphaeria sporulosa. The sequence goes on along the minus strand of NW_017253373.1, from coordinate 172,810 downwards.
CCAGCCCTCCGCCCGAAAGCCACTCTGAGCCCGCCACAACCGCATCCTGTCTGCGGACCCGGCTGTTACTCACTGAGCTTACACAGCGCTTTTCCGAAAGAAGCCTGGGTTCTTCAACGAGCGAGAAACCCAGAGAGGCACGTTTTGTTCCTCTGTTCGCAGGAGGCTGGGTGTCGCTTGAGAGCGCGACGTGCCACTGTTCCATGGCTCTCTGCCTGTCAAGGCCTTGTTGAATACCACCAGGCGGTTCGAGGCATTCCTGCCAGCCAGTTCCAGCCACTTTATACTCTCCTCAGGGTACATTGCTGCACCCGGACATGTCCATTGTCCGGTGTGGCGGAAGTGCGAGATTTTGGAGGCTAACGACGATCAATCACGGATTCGCAAACTGGTCACGGACCTTTTGCGAACGAGAACTATTGTCGCTGAACTTTACCCCAACCATGCAAACGATTCCTGCCCCAAAACAGCTTGTCGCGTGGCCTCTGTCATGAAGACTGCTGTTCTGCAGGCTTTCGCACTGGCAAACAACAGAAACTCATGGCTTCCGGATTTACCGCACTCGTATTCAGGTAACCGAAAACGGGCAGCTATTGCATCGTGTTAGACCCACAAGAGCTGCGCTAACTCGGTAGAGCCTGCTGTGCGGGTTTGAAACATCTCGGCGATCTAACTTCGTGGGCGTTTTGCTCTAACGTCAATCCTTGCTTCAAGCGAGAACTTTGGGCAATACAGATTATCGAGCAAGTCACCAAAGAGCCATGCTCACCGCGGCCCATATCGCTACCATGTCTATGCGATAGTCGGTCAGGCCATTACAGCCTCTCTGGCTAAACCATACTCCGGACCCGCTTTAACGACGTCCCAAGTCATCAAGGCTAGTTATGACAATCTAGCAAGGGAAGTGCCACCGAACGGTCAATACGCACACAGTTTGAAGAGCTTTAATGGCTCCAGGCACACGTAACGCCCTGTCCAACCTGAGCATTGGGTGCTGCGCTTTCACTGCGGCTGCACCTCGACCTGGCTGCGGACCGCCTTTGGCGAAGCTCCCTTGATCCCACGGTTCAACGCATTCACTATGACTATTTGCGACGCTCTAAACTGAATTTCGTCTAAAACATGATGTTGGCTGACATAATTGACAGGTCGTCACCGTGGTCGAACTCCACAGCCACCCCGGCTTATGGGGATCCGATTAGTTCACCCGAACTTCGAGACAGCACCCTGACAACACAATGTTCCTACGTCTCATCTCTTTAGTTGCCTATCATCCCTGATGCATGGGCTAAGCAACTGAGGATCCCGTCTAGCTCGGGCCGTCTAACAATAGCCGTGGTTGAGTCCCATTTGTGCGCGCCATCAATTCTTGGGATCATGGGTGCCCGACTAGGGAAGGACTAACCACTGCTCCACTTTGGTCCTCACGTCAACATGCTGCTACTCTACATGGTCCGGCAGTGCATGAGCCCCGTATCAGTGCTCCTACAGATCCGGTACCGAGGATCAGGCTCGCAATCGCACGATCTCAGCCCAGGCCACAGCCCTGATCGCTCAGAACTTTCACAAGCCTACAAATATTGAGGACTCCCATTTCCGTCCATTCTCATTCAAACAGTTCGTTCCTGACACAGTCTCTTGGTATCCTTTTTTGTGTCATCAACACCCGCTTACCTGGGTCCCATTCATATTTCGAGGTCATTCTTCATTCGAGAAGTACCAGACCAACTACTTCATTATCGTCTCCCACCTCGGCGTCAACATCGTCCCCGATCTGAGCATAATCACCTGCATCGGCATCGTCCAGTCGTCTTAGGGCCCTCATACCATTTCTTCTTCTTTAATATACCCCACCGGACCGACCTCATAATGAATGCCTTAATTTTCGGCGACCAGACCGCGGATCAGTACGTGGTTCTGCGGAAGGCCATCACATGGAAGGACAATGCCCTGCTCAAGACGTTCCTAGAGCGCATCAGTGTTGTACTACGAGAAGAGACACAGAAGCTGCCGCGGGCGCAGCGCGAGCAGATACCAGACTTCCTCACCGTTGGAGACTTGGTGGAAGCATATTACGCCAAAGGCTCGAAAATTACCCAACTTGAGAGCTGCATGGTAACGATCGCCCAGCTGGCGCATTACATTGGGTAAGTTATAATTACATAACTGCTGGCCCGGACCAAACTGACGAAAACTGACGATTGCAGCTACTACGGCGAGAACATCACAGAACTGCCAAACCCTGCCAACACGAGAGCCGTTGGGTTGTGCACTGGTCAGATCGCAGCGTCCATAATTGCGTCCTCCAGGAGTGTTGGCGACTTGTTGCCGCTCGCTGTCGAGGGCGTCCGAATCGCTTTCCGCACGGGCACTTGCGTCGGTACCGTGGCAGACGCGATCGACAGCTCACCAGAGAGCTGGTCTACGATTGTAGCCGGAATTTCTGAGAATGCTGCAAAAAGTGCCATCGCCGACTTCCACGTCGAGAACAACATCCCTTCGTCGGCACAGGCATACGTTAGCGCCGTTAGCGTGATGGCCATTACCGTCAGCGGTCCCCCTTCCACCACCAAACGCCTCTTCGCGGAAGTGGACGCATTCAAGAGCAACACCCGCGTCGCCATCCCCGTGTATGCGCCTTACCACGCGCCTCATCTCTACACTTATGCCGACATCGAGCGCATCTTGAGCATTCCCAATGCCGAGCTCTACAAGGCCGCTCGCCCTCAGGCACTCGTCCACTCTGCCGCCGACGGCCAGTGCCACAGGGCCACCAACGCCCTCGATCTCCTCCGAAGTGCCCTGAGCGAGATGCTCATGGAGCCTGTACGATGGGACTGCCTATTGGAGGAAGTCGTTTCCCAGATCACCAACGTGAACAATGCCGAGGCGTCAGTCTCCGCCATCGGTGTCACCAACGTTGTGAACAGCCTCGCCTCCGCCCTCAAGGCCAGCGGTCAATCTTCTGTCACCATCCGCGACCACACTGCTTGGTTTGCGAAGCCCGACCATTATGCAGGCCGCACTCAGAACGACAAGATCGCCATTGTCGGCATGGCTGGACGCTTCCCCAGTGCTGCCTCCCACGAGCAGCTCTGGGAGTTGCTCGAGAAAGGCCTCGATGTTCATCGCGAGGTTCCCACTGACCGTTTTGATGCCCAGGCTCACTGCGATCCTTCCGGCAAAGGGAAGAACAAGAGCCACACTCCTTACGGCTGCTTCATCGACGAGCCCGGAAACTTCGATCCTCGTTTCTTCAACATGTCGCCTCGCGAGGCCGCTCAGACCGATCCTATGGGTCGGCTCGCCCTCACGACTGCCTACGAGGCTCTGGAAATGTCAGGGTATGTTCCTAACCGCACACCCTCCAGCAAGCTGGAGCGTATCGGTACCTTCTACGGTCAGACTTCGGATGACTGGCGTGAGATCAACGCTGCCCAGAATGTCGACACCTACTTCATCACGGGTGGCGTGCGCGCTTTCGCACCTGGCAGAATCAACTACTACTTCAAGTTCTCTGGACCTTCGTACAGCATTGACACCGCCTGTTCGTCATCTCTCGCTGCCATTCAGCTCGCTTGCACGTCGCTTTGGGCCGGTGACTGCGACACCGCCTGTGCCGGTGGCCTTAACGTCTTGACAAACCCTGACATTTTCTCCGGACTGAGTAAGGGTCAGTTCCTGTCCAAGACCGGTAGCTGCAAGACCTACGATAATGATGCCGACGGCTATTGCCGTGGTGACGGCTGTGGTACTGTCATCCTTAAGCGCTACGAAGATGCCATCGCCGATAAGGACAACATTCTAGGATGCATCCTTGGAGCTGCTACCAACCACAGCGCTGAGGCTGTCTCCATCACCCACCCCCATGCTGGCGCGCAAGAGTACCTTTACAAGAAGGTTCTTGCTAATGCCGGTATCGACGCTCATGAGATTAGCTACGTCGAGATGCACGGAACTGGTACTCAGGCTGGCGACGGCATTGAGATGACCTCAGTCACTAATGCTTTTGCACCACGCAACCGTCAGCGCAAGCCTGATGAGACTCTCCACCTCGGCGCCATCAAGGCAAACATTGGTCACGGCGAAGCTGCCTCCGGCATCAACTCCCTCGTCAAGGTCTTGATGATGATGAAAAAGAACGCCATCCCTGCCAATGTCGGTATTAAGGGCGTCATGAACAAGACCTTTCCCAAGGACTTGGCTCAGCGCAACGTCCACATCGAGACCGAGCAAGTTCCCTGGCCTCGCAAGGGCGCCGAGCCACGAAAGCTGTTCTTGAACAACTTCTCCGCAGCAGGAGGCAACACCGCCGTTGTGCTATCTGATGGTCCTCTGAAGGAGACTCCCATAGGTGTTGATACTCGTACTTTGCAGACCGTCACCGTCACTGCCAGATCGATATCATCGCTCAAAAAGAACATCAACAATCTGATCCAGTTCCTCGACCAGAACCCTGAGACTACGCTTACCAGCTTGGCATACACAACCACTGCTCGTCGCATCCAGCACAACTATCGTGTCGCAATCTGCGTGGACGATATTAAGAAGGTCAAGGACGCCCTGAAAGCTCAGCTCAAGGACTCCTACAGCCCCATCGCGATGGTGCCGACCAAGACGGCCTTCACTTTCACTGGACAAGGCTCCCAGTACACTGCTCTCGGAAAGAAGCTTTACGACGAGCTGGACACCTTCAAGGCAGACATTGAGCAGCTCGACAATCTTGCTCGTATGCATCAGCTACCGTCCTTCCTTCCCTTGTTGGACGGCACCGATGTTGCAACACTCTCGCCTGTTGTCGTGCAGCTCGGCATGGCCTGCATCCAGGTCGCGTTGTCTCGCATGTGGTCTGGCTGGGGAGTCAAGCCTCTCGCTGTGATTGGTCACAGTCTCGGTGAATATGCAGCCCTTCATGTCGCTGGCGTTCTTTCTGCCAGTGATATGGTTCTGCTCGTTGGCCGACGCGCTCAGCTCCTCGAGGAAGAGTGCACGGCTAACACTCACGGCATGCTTGCTGTGAAGGGCAGTGTTGAGGCCATCAAGGAGGCTCTTGGTAGCGACATGACTGAGATCGCTTGCATGAACGGCCCCGAAGAGACTGTGCTTTGCGGCACCATTGAAGTCATTGAGTCCACCAACGGCAAGCTTGCCTCCGAGGGCTTCAAGGCTACTAAGCTGAACGTGCCGTTTGCCTTCCACTCTGCTCAGGTCGAGCCAATCCTTGAGAAGTTCAAGGCCGCCGCGGCATCTGTCGTCTTCAACAAGCCGGAGGTCCCAATCCTTTCTCCTCTGACCGGAGAAGTCATTCGCGACTCTGGTGTCATCGGACCAGACTACCTTGCCCGCCATGCGCGCGAGACTGTCAACTTCTGGGCTGCTCTTGGCACCGGTAAGGATGAGAAGGCTTTCGACGAGAAGACAGCTTGGGTCGAGATCGGTGCCCACCCGGTCTGCAGCGGCATGGTCAAGTCCTCCCTCGGGGCGTGGATGCCCACTACTGTGGGGTCTCTGCGCCGTAATGAAGATCCGTGGAAGACTCTAGTCAATAGTATCTCCACACTCTATCTGGGTGGTGTATACTTTGATTGGAACGAGTACCACCGGCAGTTCAACGATGCCCAGGAGCTTCTTGAGCTCCCTACCTACTCATTCGACGAAAAGAAGTACTGGATCGACTACGTCAACAACTGGACACTGACCAAAGGCGAGGCTCCTAAGGTCGCTGAGGCCAAGGCTATTGAGCCATCGCCTATGCCTGTTGTGTCCAAGCTTTCCACCACTTCTTGCCACCGTATCGTCCGCGAGGAACTTCACGCCAACTCCGGAACTGTTGTCGTCCAGTCCGATCTGTCCGATCCTAAGCTCAAGGCTACTATCAGCGGTCATCAGGTCAACGGCAACCCATTCTGTCCTTCGTCGCTATACGCCGACCAGGCTATGACGGTTGCGGATTACCTGTACAAGCAGCTGCGCCCCAATCTACCTACTCCTGGCTTGAACGTCTGCGCTATGGAGGTGACGAAAGGGTTGGTCCCCGAGTACCCAGCCCCTCCTGCTGGACAGCATCTCCAGATTGAGGCTACGGCTGACCTTGAGACCAACGAGGTCTCGATCAAATATCGTACTGTCCCTGCTGACGGGTCCAAGGTGCTCGCTGAGCATGCCGTGGGCGCTGTCAAGTATGAGGATGTCAACGCCTGGAAGGAGGACTGGTCGCGCATTCAATTCATGGTGCAGAGCCAGATCGACACGCTCACGCAGAAGCTCCAGACCGGTGCTGCACACAAGGTCCTACGCGGCATGGCTTACAAGCTCTTCAAGGCCCTCGTCAACTACGCCGACAACTACCGTGGCATGGAGGAAGTCATCCTTGATGGCAAGACGACCGAGGCGACGGCCGCTGTCAAGTTCCAGACGACCCCAGCAGACGGCGAATTCTTCTGCTCGCCGTACTGGATCGACAGTCTTGCTCATTTATCTGGCTTTATCGTCAATGCATCTGATCATCTCGACTCCGACAACTCGGTCTACATCTCTCACGGATGGGGCTCCATCAGGATCTCCAAGACCTTGTCCCCTGAGAAGAAGTACCGCTCCTATGTGCGCATGATGCCCCAGCCGAACAATGTGTCTGCTGGCGACGTGTACATTCTTGAGGGCGAAGAGGTCATTGGTATGGTCACTGGATTGAAGTTCCAGAACATCCCGAGACGCGCTCTCAACATCATGATGCCGCCGCCTGGCGCCGCAAAGGCTGGTGGTGGAGCCGCAAAGGCCACCCCTGCTAAGTCTTCCATTGCAGCCCCTGCTCCCGTCAAGACCCAGAGCGCTCCGGCAAAAGCTGCAGCCAAACTCGCAGTAAAGGCCAAGGTGGTCAAGGCTCCGAAGACACCCACCAACACCATCACCAATCGGGTGATGAAGATCATTGCTAAGGAGACCGACGTCCATATGTCGGAGCTCGTCGATGAGGCTGCCTTCGAGAACCTCGGCATTGATTCCCTCATGTCCCTTACTATCTCAGCGATATTCCGTGAGGAACTTGAGATGGAGATCAGCTCCACTCTTTTCACAGATTACGCAACCGTCGGTGAGATGAAGAAGTACTTTTCCCAGTTCGATGGTGGAGTCCCTCTCACCGATGATGACGCCGAGTCTGATACCACTGAGGAGACCTCGGATATGTCCACTCCCTTTGAGGCCGGTGTAGCCAGCACTCCTGCCAGCTCGGCCCCCAGTGTCTCTGGCGACGTCAAGATCACAGAGTCCTATGAGGTTGTCGAAGGCAATGCGAGCCTTGCTCGCAGAATCATCGCCGAGGAGATGGGTGTTGATGTCTCTGAGATCACCGATAAGCTCGACCTCTCCGAGATGGGTATGGACTCTCTCATGGCCTTGACGGTTCTTGGAGCTCTCCGCGAGCAAACCGGTATCGATCTCCCCTCTGAATTTCTGACCACCAATGTCACGATTGAAGACATTGAGAACGAGCTCGGCATGCGTCCTAAGCCCAAGGTCGAGACCACCGCCAAGGTCACCTTCAAGAACACCACAAAGCCATCCAAGCCCCAGCTCGCTGAGGTGAACAAGAAGCTCGAGAAGGCTATCGATGTCTCGACCCTTCCTCCAGCCAATTCGGTCCTGCTTCAGGGCAACGCCAAGGTCGCGACGAAGAAGTTCTTCCTCATACCCGACGGCTCAGGAAGCGCCACCTCATACGTCTCCATCCCCAGCATTTCTCCCGACATGGCCGTGTTCGGTCTTAACTGCCCGTTCATGAAGTGTCCGGATAAATGGACCTGCGGTGTCGAAGGCGTCTCAGCCCTCTACCTGGCCGAGATCAAGCGCCGCCAACCCGAAGGCCCTTACATCATCGGCGGCTGGTCAGCCGGCGGCGTCATGGCATATGAAGTCGCTCGCATGATCGTCGAGTCTGGCGAGAAGGTCGAGAGTCTTGTGCTCATTGACGCACCCTGCCCCGTCGCGCTTGACCCGCTTCCCGCCCGGCTTCACATCTTTTTCGATCAGATTGGGCTCCTGGGCACGGGCAAGCCTGGCGGCACCCCCAGCTGGCTCCTTCCGCACTTCGCCTCGGCGATTCAGAACCTCAAGGACTACCAGCCACTGCCGATGAACCCCAAGATCGCACCACCCGTGCTCGCCATCTGGTGCACCGATGGTGTCTGTCCCAACCCTGATGACCCCCGCCCGCCCCCGGGCGAGGGAGAGGACCCCGCACCCATGAAGTGGCTGCTAAACAACCGCACCGAGTTCGACGACAACGGCTGGGCGCAGCTGCTGCCGAAGGAAAACTTTGAGTACGCTGTCATGGGCGGCAATCACTTCACAATGATGAAAGGCGAGCACGTAAGTCCACTCCTCTGATCCAACTGTCAATTTGCCCGATCAAATCACTAACATTGTGCAGGGTGTCACACTAGGCAAGCTCATCCAGAAAGGCTTGAAGCTATAGCCGTCACACACCACATCATCCATCTCTACGTTAATACGAGAGACTGCATGCATTTCACCCGTTCAAGCGTTGAACCTTGGAATGTGGGCGTTTTTGGGTCTGGTTTTCTATTCTAATTTGTATACTGCATGCACCACTTTCTTCGGTGTGGGAGTTTGGTTTGCTGGGGTGGGCGTTTCGGTGGTTTCGAAGCGTTGTGGACTTTTGTTCGCTTTCTTTTTCAATGTGTTCACGTCTAATGTTCTACTTTGACTGCGATGCGTTACGTGTACATGACTACCTTTTCTTAGACCAATACCAAGAGACTACTTCACGAACTGGGGTCTTTAATCATGTGTACTTCAGACTTGCTACTGATACTTAGGAACTTTGTCTGTTTGCGAGAAAGTACTGTGTTCGATGAGAAAGGAATCCCTTCGAAGCTTATTACTTCGCTGTCTCTCTCCAGCTACGTCCTCTACTGTTCTGTTGCTAGTGCAAGTTGTCTTGGACACATCGGCACGAAGCACATGTCACAAGTCGAGATGAGTAGCAGGCAGGTGCATGCATTGGGCAACAGACCGATATGCGCCTGATGATGGATGCCGAGGCATGGTCGGTGGTGTTTCATGGTTGAGGCTGGGTGGGAACCAGAGTACAGCAGCGAGGCCGGGATACCGCACAATTTTCCCATACGATTTCTGCTTCGTCATCGGTAGACCTGAGATCTCTATTTCTCTAGAAAGCCTGCTCATCTAGAGCAAACACGCGAGTTCCGCATCGCTCTGCACCTGCCGTGCTGAACATTGTCTGCTACCGGCGTCCGATGTCCATCAACATGTGACGGGCAGCCTCCCGACCTACGGGCAGCCTCCCGACCTATGGGCATCCACGCCTGCCTAGCCTTACCCAAGCTTGTGGATTAAAAAGTTTTATTTCTAACTCAAATTAGCAATATAACTGAAGTCATGCTCCGATCGCACCCACCTCCCCCGCCGCCAAGCTCCGCCTTCTTGGAAGTTTCCATCCAAGCTTTGCGATGGCAGCGTCCGACTTGGCTGCTCCACGATCGTTCAGAGGTAATCACTTCGCCATCCACTTGCTTTTCGCTGCAGATAAGATACGTAAAAGTAGACCGCGACGTTACGGAGTCGCCCCCGAATATTGAACGCAAGCGCCAATCGCCGCCGGATCGACAACACCCGCCTGTGCGGTTTTCCAGGAACTGACATTGAGACAGTCGGAGGCACGCGAGCGGTACTGAAATGAGCTAGGGTGGATGCAGGACGTACAGTCCGACGATCTTTCCGCGTTGCAAGTGCAAGCGTGGATGCTCCAGGTAGCCACAGTGCGACGGTTGACCCTGGGTTGCATACGGCTTCCTGCTTCGCATCTAGGTGTGCGGTGTGCGATACGAGCAACAGCGAGGGTTCCTCAGCATTGGTGGCGTTTGTAGAGTAACTGTCATTGAGTCGCCGGGGTTGTGTACTATTCCCAGACGTTGCATGTGGGAGCGGAACGACGACCGGGCCGCAGCTTTCCGGCCTTAGGATCTGGAGATGCGGAGTGCAGTCTAATCTGCATCGTCTCCAGAGATAGCAGACCCAGGAACCCAGCCACAGCCCTCTAGCATGTGCAAGAGGTGTATTCAGAGTTGGGGTTGAGGCGGAGCGGTGAACAGCCACCCTGATGTGAACCCTGCCAACGGCGTGGCCTGTAATGACAGCAAGAACCACGGTTCGAGCAGAGTCCTGGCGCGGGGTTTTAAAATAACTCCCTGGTTGACACAACCATTTCGCAAACGGCGGCTGTCAACGGAGATCGACAGAAGAGTTAAGCGTCGTAGCACTACCGTTACTACGTCCACCAACGGTCTTGTGAGGTGCATTGAACTGTTCAATTCGTGCAAGGGGAGCATAGTCATGGAAAGTGGCCGTACAAATGAAATCGTCGTGGAGACGCAGCCCGGCACGGCGTCCATCACACCATAGCCATGTATGTCATCTCTTGGCTCGTGAACATCGTCGACTGTTAGTTCAGCAGCGGATATCCCATCATTGTCGCTGCCATTCTTTTTTGAAGTTAATAGGTAGCACCGGCGAGCCAAGATGAAGATCAGCTCCTGTATATGCAGTCATCGTAAGTAGACCGGAAGTCGGCGAACTCAAGCTGTATGTTAGATGCAGGCTCGGAGAATAGGTGGAGTTCCGGTGAGAGAGGGTAAGCGTGGTGAGCTACAGCTCGCGATTTGGACACAAGACTAGCCTCTTTCGGCGGCGGTTATCTTTCAACTGGGTAACATTTGTTTTCGTAACGAAAGATAGTGCATTCGGACTAGACGTAGAATGTGCAGTAGGGCTGATACTGGTAAAGATAGAAGATCCGTGGCTACAGAAAGGCAATGCAGCATGACGATCTTCGATCCCGAGCTACTTCAGCTCGCATAGAGACGCTTCGTGTGTTGTGGCCTGATGAGTAGCCTGTCAATGCACAAAAAACTCTCAGAAGCACGCGGTGCAGCAGCGCCGCTGATGCACAGACAACGACCTATGCAGCTCGTTCAGGCGAACGGAGAACAACCTGCGAGGATCCCTCGGCAACTTGAAGCCGTCACAACATGTCATGCATGAGAGTGATGTACTCCTTTTTCGAGGATGCGAGGACGAATGAAGACTCAGTGTTGATAAGCGCCAAATAGCGTTGAATTGACTAGGGAAATCTTGGCGACATCAATGTGAGGCTGCTGATTCGTGTTCGAGAGGTATCGGTGTGAAATGCCCTTGGGAAAAGCGACGTGAAAAGAGCGGAGCGGAAGTCTAGCGCCAAGTTGATGACTAACACACAAGCCTGTGGGCTGCCCCGCATCACGTGCAGCTTCTACGATTCCAACCTGCGTAGCGATTCAATTTGACAGCGTCGATATCGCAGCGATTATATTGCGACGTCGCAGCCTTGACAATGACAACCGCACTGAAGCCAGGCAGGTAAGCATGCCCATTACATCAGATCAAGCCCCTTCTGACCCAATCGCTAGCAAAGATGCGCCCACAAACCCGCGCGGCATCCCCGTCGCACCCTTCGTCGACCGCGTAGAAGACTATGTTACCGACCGCTCCGAGGTTGAGAGCACGGTGAACAGCTTCAAGGAGATGATAGCGTGAGCCTCGACCAGAACCGCGCAGGGAGAGAACAGTTGGCTTATGGCTTGGCGATAGAAAATACCAATTTATGGAGCAGAACACCCAGCGGCGGCTTGTTGGGCTCAAGGATAAAATCCCAGACATACAGAAAACGCTGGAGACTGTCCGTTTCCTAAAGGCAAGAAAGGTATGCCGGCTTCCGCATAGTACGGAAGGAGCAAAAGACTGATTTTCACCCAAGGCAGACGCGGATCCCATCGAGACGACCTTCGAACTGAACGATACATTGTACGCCAAGGCGGAGGTCCCGCCTACCGACGAGGTATACTTGTGGCTAGGCGCCAACGTCATGCTGTCATACCCTATACCGGAGGCCGAGCAGCTGCTGAAGTCCAAGCTCGACACGGCAAAGAGAAGCCTGGAAACTTGTGAGGAGGACATGGAATTCCTACGGGAGCAAATCACAACGCTGGAAGTGGCATTTGCGCGAGTGTATAACTGGGATGTAGCACAGAGAAGGAAGGAGCGTGAAGCTGGAGAGTCAATAGAGGACAAGAAGGGTTCGAAATCGAACGGTTGAGGTGGACATGAGTGCATCTGTGTAGCACTTACAAAAGATATACCCGTTTGGCAGGCAACGCCACATCCATTGATTGTGTTTCTATATGCGCGGTGCTTCGGCATGACTGGATGAAATATGGCATTGCCTGATATGTAGATGATTGAGGTGGAGCTAGATACTTCCAGAGGGCCCTGGGGGGCGAGACTTGTCACGACGGCAAGCAAGTCACACATATGTTTGGATGCTTCTGTACCACAGATGGATGATTATTTTTTTATTTTGATGGGCCGCGATGACTCTAAAGTCTGCCTCAGCTACTGTGATTGAGATCATGGCTTGAGTTACGAGCTTTTCATCATGTGTCCACCTTTTCGACGGCGATACCCAGCAGTAAGCGCGAACTGCTTAGTTGATCTTCTGGAGCTCGACCTCGCTGTGCAATCATTAGCACCCGCTCCCAAGAGACAGCAGGGATGGCAAGGTCTTACAAGATGAGGTTCGAGTTCTTGGGAATGAGGCCAGGGAACTCCTGGTCGCCGTATGCGTAGTCGCTGGTGATGTCGAGGGTAGCCTTCTCGCCGAGCTTCATCTGAGGAACACCCTCGTCCCAGCCTGTTGTTATCAGCATCTGTCCTCACGAGACCCTCCAGGTTTGCGGCGAACGCAAACCTGAGGGACAGGCACCGCGCTTACCCCTGATGACGCGACCGACGCCAATGGCGGTCTTGAAGGGACCACGGCCGGGCTTCTGGGTGGAGTCGAACTCCTTGCCCTTTGAGCCGTCGGCGTTCTTCAACCAGCCGGTGTACAGCATGGTGACCTGGTCGCCCTTGTTGGGCGATGGGCCGTTGCCCTCGGTGATGGTGGTCTTGGTGACACCCATAGCTCTAGCGGACGAGTGGAAGAGAGAAGTAGTGGTGCGGGGGTGGAATGCGCGGGCGAGGTTCGAATTGGAGGTTCGCTGGAGGGATTTGATGAAGGAAGACATGGCGGCGTAGTGGGGGGTGTTTTTAGCTGTGGTGGGGTAGCTCAGCCTGCTGAATGCTGCAAGGCACGTTGCCCACACTAGGCTCGCTATACGCAGATCGGCGTGGCTGTGTACGCGGGCCTGACGCAGATGGACCTATCGAAGGGGAGAGACATTGCGCGATACGCGCTCGGTTCCGGTCGTGCCACAGGAACCTGGGTACGCAAACAGGAACCGAGCATGCCCGGGGCTCCGCGAGCGATGAATCGAGATGTGGGCGGCAGTGCGGCTTCTGGTGAAGACAGCAGAACCATGGAATTCTGCAGTGAAACAGGATAGTAAACAGCATGTCCCTTGTGCCGATTGGACTCTCGTTGTATACAGTCAATTGATTGGTAAGATCTACGCCAGATCTGCGACTGCCTTTTGATTCCACATGGTGGGGTGCGACTTCAGATGGCATTGCAGAGCTTACGCTGCAAGTAAAGGCACAGGTTGATACGTGTCGTCAAATTGCAAGCAGTCGAACCTCACTTCTGCATTTGGCAAAGTCTTTTTCGATCTGAGTGTACTGGACCTGGTAAACTCTGGCCGTGAGCTCAGAGAGCGCCACAACACGTGAGCACGCGCCGGGTGGCCGTGCATGTGAGATCGCATTGCGACTTCCGCATTCACCACACCCGCCTTTGCAGGCAGGCAGCATGCGCGCATACCGCCCCCTCGACCCGCGTACTACTCTGCCCGCGCAGCGACCATCTTGGACCCTCATGCGCTTGTAATGATGCCGTGAGCTGCCTATTGTCTCCGTCACCACCACAAAACAACCGCTGCTCGACTCGGTGGGGTCCACCACCTGCCCGCAATGGATCACGCGACGCTCGTCTTCGCGTCCGTCTTCCCCGTTCCCTCGCTCTCGCACACAACCCCTACGCCGGTTGCGACGCCGAATCTCGGATACACTGAGCCTGGGGCTTCTTTTGGTAGCCCGCATGCTGCTGATGCCGCCGTCACACCACGGCGCGCTGTGCGGCGCAATTTTGCGTGGAGCACAGCGACGCGGTTTCTGAGCTTGCCCAGGGACTTGGACAAGGCTCCAAGGAGGCCACGAAGGCCGCCGGATGTTGACGAGGCATTGGACTATCTTATCGTTGGGGAAGGTACTGGTCAGGACCACGAGGAGGGGATTGCAGATTGGTACGCCAATGAGGCCCGATTACATTTTGCGAACCACGTGAGGCAAGGCCTGACGGAGGTTTGGGACAAGGTACTCATCTACACCGGGGACGGGTCATTGGGGCATTGGGCGTTGAGCTAATCCGTTGGCTGTAGGACGTCGAAGTGGGCAATGCCTGGCGCGTTCTCGAGGACACCCAACGAGTGCTCGCACAAGTACAAAACCTCTACCTTCAGCCTTTCTACGATCACATACTGCCCTTCATAGAACAAGCCGCCGCCAACATCACAATACGCGCCAGCAAGTCGAACGACAACCTAGAAGCCGAAACGGTGGAAGCTGCAAAACGCAAATTCGAGAGGGAGATACACGCGATCTTTGCGCACAGCCTTCCGGTAGGCCGCTTTTCGAAGACGCTGAGTTACATGTTTTATGATGCGGCATGTAAATTGTTCCGGCTTCAGGTACGCCTTGATGGCATTGCACATGTCGTTCCCGATCATACAGACACGAAGAAGGTACGCCGGCGGATGATGCTTCTCCTGGTTGGCCTCAATCGTATCGGCCTGGGACAAGATGAAGCTCAACGAGCGTTGGCGTATGCAATGGACAAGCTTCTGGATACCTACATTGCAAGCCATTATCTCAAGGTAGATTGGTACACCAAGCAATCTATCACATCTCAGCTACGTGCATGGATTGAAAACGGATTCATACCTCTAGCCGAGCTCATCCTGGAGTGTCTCAAGTGCGACCCTGCATCCATACCGCCACTGCAGCGGAAGCAGTGGCAGGAGATGGCTTTGACGAGGCTTGGGCGGGCAAGGGTCGAGGACCTATTTGACTTTGTCACTAATTGGGACCGGAGTCTAGGTGCTGTATTGGACCTCAAGGTTAGTGAAGTCCCCCAACAAACCTGTTACTTGATTCATCTTCTCCAGGAGTATCTCAGACTAGACGGCGCGAAAGAGCACCTCAAAGGCAGCTTCTCACGACAGGTTTCACGGCGGCTTTTGCATCCGGGCGCCACCACAACGTACATCCTAAATGTCTACATCTACATAATACGTGCATTCAACAAGCTCGAACCCAAAGGCGTCATACTACAGAGCGTAGCGCGACCTATACGCAGGTACCTGAAGGAGCGAGAGGATACTGCTCGTATCATCATAGCAAGTCTGCTCATCGACCTCAACGACGAGGCAAGCGTCAAGGCCGCATCCACTGGCGAGCTCTCTTTTGAGATTGCCAGTGAAATGTCAAAGCCCTTTACACATTCAGAAGACGCTGACGACGAGGCCAGCTGGAACGATATGAACTGGCAGCCTTCCCCGTACGACGCTTCCCCCGAATACAAAAAGTCCAAAGTCGAAGATGTCATATTCTTTCTGCTGACGCTGTGGGATCGTGACGATTTCATCAATGAACTGAAGAATATCCTAGGTGACCATCTTCTAAAATGTCAGGATCCGGAGTTCCAGAAGGAGATTCGTCTTCTTGAACTCATCAAAATTCGACTCGGCGAGGATAAGCTGCAAGCATGTGAGGTCATGCTACGCGATGTCCTTGAGTCCAGGCGCATTAACGAAACTATCCGCAAAGCCAGCGACCAACCTCAAGACCAAACTCCACAGACGCCAGAAGCTCTCGGTCCAAGGACCCCGCGACCGCGACGAATAGGCCCCTCAACACCACTTATCACAACCCCGCCTGGCCCAGCACTCAACGCACAGATCCTCTCCTCCTTCTTCTGGCCCATCCTCCGTGACGAAACCTTCCGCGTTCCTGCACAGATCGAATCCCTACAGCAAGACTACGAGTCGCGCTTTGAGCGCATCAAGGGCATGCGCAAGCTGCGCTGGATGAACGCTCTGGGTGATAGCCGCATCACGCTCGAATTCGACGATCGAACCGAAGACTTTGACCACCTCACTCCATGGCAGGTGAGCGTCGTGTACGCCTTCCAGCCGCAGCCGGGCGAAGAATCGACCAGTAAAGCCAAAAGCAAAGGCCAAGCTAAGAGCGAGGGCATTACACGCAACGCGGAGCAGCTCGAAGAGATGCTCTCGATGGACGAGGCGCTCGTGCACCAAGCCCTCGCCTTCTGGGTCGGCAAGTCGGTCCTGCGCGAAGTCGCACCCCATACGTATGCCGTCATCGAGCGGCTCGACAGCTCGACCAAAGACTCGGACGCTGCGGCCGCCGCGCAGGAGATTGCTGAGGTGCAGGCCGCCCAGAGCACGACGGTCAAGAGCCAGGCGGATCTGCTGAACGAGCGCAAGGACGTGTATATGAGCTTCATCACAGGGATGCTGACGAACCAGGGGAATCTGCCCGTCATGCGTGTGTTGATGATGATGCGAATGATGGTGCAAGGGGGTTTTCCGTTTGGGGCTGAGGAGGTGAGGGCGCTGTTGGGGGAGATGGAGGGTGCGGGAAAGGTGGTACCGCTAGGTGGGGATGTGTGGGGGATCAGGAAGTAGAGCGGTCCGGTTCAGGGCTGCAGAAGGGGAAGTTGGTGGTTATTTCAGGCCCTCAGTGGCGTTCACCGGTGAGACGTATCGGCCAAAAATGTGGTTCTGATAGTGGGCACTTTTCATTCGAATTGAGCCTGTGCGGATACTGTGATCACCACATGATTATGCATTTTCATAGATGCCCCTGCGAGGTCCTGCACCGATATTTTGCATGCATTGCAGACAGACTTTCAGACCTGGCAAAGACGCTACATATTATACTTTGTGTCTCATGGACAGGAGTACGCACCATGATTCCGCCGTGCTCTTTGCGCAAGTGCGATACTACTCAGCGCAGTGTGGAGGGCTCAGCCCACAACGGGCTTCCCCGCCTCGAGGACAAGGCCACTCTCGCTCGACCGGCGACGGAACGAAAAGTGCATCAGCGGGGGAAGTAACAATGCTCGAGGTTCGATTCTGGGCTTGTGTCCCGCTAAGAGTAACCTAACATGCCAAGCTATGCCTCCAGCCCAATCGCTCAGCAAGAAGAAAGTGCGTCTATGTGCTCGATCTGCATCCTATACAAGTGCCGAGGTGCGTGCAAGGCCGCTCGAGGGAGTCGGGTGCAGCGTCCATATGAGACGGCGTGGCGCAGGTCTCTGGCGCAGCGCCATCTATCGCTCGGAGGCGTCAGACGCATGCACACACGACCCAGCGTCACCCGCTCGCCTGCTTCGCGTACCCAGCGCGCGTCAGTCTCCGGCGGAGCTCTTCTCGCGCGGTGGGCGCGCGCTCGGAGGTCCCGTCCATGGTCACGTCGTCAATGTCCTGCGCGTGCATGTGCGACACGTCCGCGGCGCGCAGATCCATATTCGGGATGTTCGGCATGGCCTGCGTGAGATTCTGGCTGGCGTTGAGGAACGGGGAGGGGGGAAGGTTTTCCAGGCCCAGCGGCTGCGGCACGCCGTTCATGAGCGCGGGGTCGACGGGCAGATCGAAGGAGGCGTGCTGGGCGTCGAAGTCGTAGAAGTCGGTGTGCTGCTGGGCGGCGGCCTCGAGCTGGAGCTGTGTGTTGGGAGAGTTTGGGCGCTCGAGCGGCCGAGCGGGCGGCGGGGATGCAAAGTGCTGGTGTTGCTGCTGGGAGAGAGGCGACGTGGTTTGCGAGTCGAGGGAGGAGTCCTGCTGGAGCTGGGTCGCCCAGCGGGTGGGCTGGCCGGTGCGCAGGCGCTCGATGGCGAGGCCCTTGTTCATCTCGCTGCACTCGGGGCAGTTGCGGATGACTTGACTGACGGTCTCCTTGATGCGGACCCAGTGGAAGGACTCTGCGATTGTGGCGGTGGTTTTGTTGATGCCGCCGTGGGCGCGGTGGTGCACGTCGCGGGCGATTTCGTACTGGCGTTGTGGGTCCGATATGACTTCTTTGCCCTTGAGCATCAGTCGTTCTGGGCCTGAGGAGGTGGCGGGGTATAGTTTGTAGTGTGTCGCAGCACTGCGAAGGCGGCTTTTCTCAGCTCGATCGGCGCCATGGGGGTACTTTCCGTTCTTGAGGTAGAACCGGATCTTGTCGAATCGTTCTTCTGATACAAAGTCGTCGTCTTGCCCAAGGTCTCTACCGTAGATGATGGCATCGACGAGCTCGCCTGGATATGACTTCAGATTGCCACAGCCTTTGACACGTCCAAGTCGCTTGAAGCCTAGGGCATCCCATATTCGACAGGAAGCAACGTTAGTCTCGTAGACGAGATTGAATACAGAATATGTGTAACCCTGCGGAGATTAGTCGACTGTTGTTCCGATCATGTCGTGGCACTCTGATGTGGACTCACCAGTTTCGGTGCCCAGTCTAGATATATCTCCCCCATAAGCCGACCGACGCCACGGTTCCGTGATGCATCCGTAACCAGGAAGCCCCCATTGCACACATGGCTTGATCGACCCGGATAGTTCGGTTTGATATAAAAGCTGCCGAGACACTCCTTCTCCCAATCACAACCATTTCGGGCCATCTCATGTATCTGCCGTCCATCTTGCACCTCGCCTAGTAATACGATGGCACCGAAGACACCAAACCAATACGGGCCAAAGCTCTCAAGTGGCAGCGGATCGACAATGGGATATGTGTCGCCCTTCTCAATCTCGCGCCCCAACTGGTCGCAGAGATACGCGAGGAGAGTAATAGGAACTTGATTAGGCGCTGAGAATGGTATAACAGTTGCAGTTGTGACACGATCTCGCAAAGTCACCTGACGAGGAGCGACGCCGACGGGCAGTGGGCCACCCGGCGGCGGGTACGGTGCACTCCCTGATGTTCGCAAGATGACAGGCGCACTCGGGTCTTCCAGCGTCGCAGGCATGGCCGCGTCCACGCGTGTTGTATCCAAGTACCTTGCCGCAGTGTTAGTGTTGAGCGAGACGGGCCTGCCAGCACAGCACGGTGGGGATCGCTGAGTGGCATAGCCCCCAACGCCCGGAACCCAGACGCGTATTGCGATGCAAAAAAGTACAAGATGCGCAGTCTTGGAAAGGAAATATGGTAGCTCGGGGCGACTTACTCGCTACGCGGGACCACAACTACTGAAGAGGGTGATGAATCGTGCGTGACAGAATGTTCGGGGCTTGGAGAGGACATTTCTTGTCGAGCCAATCAGGGCCCGCTCTACGCCAAGACGCATCGGCGCCGGGCTATTATGTATGCATCTGCGCTTTACACTGACAGGAGTAAACCCACTGGCGCAGATGCACATTCGTCAATGTGCCTATCGAGTATGGATACGAATGGGTACGTATTGCGTGTTCTGGGTTGTTGTCATAGACTTTGTGATGTAGAACGGTCTGTGCACGAGCAGGTAGACACATCCATACAAACAGAGTAGGAAATGTTTCCTCTGTATTTGCATCTAACGTTCAGCATATGCAAAACAACACTATCGATTACGAGAATTCGACACGAGAATTGGACCATCGGCCTTTCAGGCAGATATAGCTGTATAAAGATGTCGCAGCAAGATATCCATTGAAACGCTGGCGGCGACGTCAGGGCCTGCATGCATCCTTCCGACATGAGAGTAGAAACTTGCAGGCCGAGAGCGGGGATTGGCGCTGTTATACTCAGATCCAAGGACGAGACTCATAAACGCGAAGTGGCTGTATATGGACTGTATGTGGCTTGCCGATTTTGCCGGTTGCCATGGTTGACGCGTAGTTTTACAAACGACGTGTTGCATGGGCTCACGAGTCGGCGGCCGCGTGCGAGAGGATCTATAGATGGTGCGAAAACGACGATCTCTAGACGACGCTCCATCCGGGCGAAAGCGATACGCAGTTGAATACAGTTCGTGAGAAGCGACCGTGGCCAATGGTGGTGGAGAGAGCGCTGGACGTGCATCGCGGCTCGCCGTACTCGAGTAACAACCTACCAGATGCGGAAGATGCCGATTCGCCACGTGTAGGTATGATGCAAATGGCCATGTCCAGGAAATCGGCACAGATCTAGGCGTGCAAGGAATGCACCACGGGCCCGTCATTCCGCGTGCGTCAATCTCCAACAGCAGACGCGGGTCTGAGCCCGCATCGCAGCAACGACTCTTCAGCGCGTCACGTCTGCCATGGTGAGCGAGCACGAAGGGTCTCGGATGCGGTTGCTCGTCGCGCCCGTCCTAGCGCTTCCGTCGCCGCTGGCATGCATCTCCAACGGCCGAATTGCGCCCAGTACGGGTACAGAGGTCAAAAACCGCTTAGGGCTGCTTGGTCATGGCGCTGGAGCTGTGAGGTCATCCGCCTAGCCTTCGCTTATTGGCTGTACCAGGGCGAGAACAAGGTCGAAGGGCTGGTGGTCTGGGAAGCGGAAGCGCCTGCCTTCCGCCCTGAATAAAGTCAACATGAGATGATGCAGACCCTTGATTGTCGACCATCGAGCTCCCCACGCTCGCCGCCAAATGGACAAGCTGAAAGTGAAGGCGCGGACTGCGCGCAACAGAGTGGCCGAGAGCGCGTCGCGCGGCGATGGAAGAGGCTCGCTGTCAGAACCGCACTCGGCCTTGCCCCCGGACGACAACGCCAGCACCGCCGCCGTCAACGAGGGCTACCTGGGCACCGCTGCCCGTGACTTCGCCGCTCCCCGCGGACAGCCCGTACACCAGCCCGTGGTCGAGCCGCCGACATCGTTGCAGTCGTCGGTCGATGCTGGAATTCCCGTGCCCACGCCGCGCAACAACAATGGCAATGCGAACCGCACGCAGGCTGCGCATTCCGCGTAAGAGCTGACCCCCGCGCCCCTTCCCTGTCGTGTCTGGAGCAGCAGGCGCTGATAACTCAACTAGAGGAAAGAACGGACGCTCACGCAGCAACTCGGCACCCCAGCGGCGGCCTGTCGTGGGCATGCGGCAGTCGAGCATTGGAATCCGCCGGATGCCTTCAGCCGGCGAATTGCAGCAAGCCTATGCTGCCCAGAATGCCTCCACCAACGCTCTCTCGCAGGTGCCGTCGCGCCTGCCCGCGCTCGAGGAAGGCGTCCAGCTACAGCCCGTCAACACGGCCTCCACGGCCTCGAGCGAATCCGACGGCCCGCGAGCAGAGCCCAACAGACTTTCCAAGTCCATCAGCGCCGTGTCCGCCAAGTTGGGCTTTGGCAAGAGCAAGAAGGGCAAGGACAAGGCCCAGGACAAAGAAATCGAACTCGAGGGTGCGCGAGGGCAAACCCCTGACCCATACGGCGATCGACAGTGGACAAATTACTCCTCTAGCATGGTCGACGTCTTGGACACAATTGGTACAAACACATCTGGTTCCAAGACAAACGTGTTGCTAACGAGAACAGACCCCGAAGTCCAGACCCTCACGTCCTTGACCAACATTCAAAATTCGCTATTCGTTCCCAACTTGGGCAGATTCGTCAATCGTCGGCCAACGTACGTCATGTCGCGTGCACCCAGCGAAAGGCAGAGTCTGGAGGACATCAACCGCGTTTTAGCACCGGTCCAAGACGCACAACAAGAGTCGGGAGCTCCCACCTTGAGACGCACGCAGACCGGGGGAACAATGGCCACACTAGCTACTATCGACTCACACCTGAGCGATTCACGCTACGCTGTCCTCCCTCACGGCACAACACTTGATGGGTGGACGAGGGAGGACAAGAAGGAGTTGAACGACCACGTCAGGCACATGTTGCATTCACGAAGGTCAAGATTCAAGCGCTCCATGAGAGGCTTCGGGCAGTATGTTAAACGACGTAAGTTACCTTTCACCACGCTTCTACCCCGTCGACTAACATTCGCAGCACTCGGATTCTTGGTTACTCTCTACGCAACATTGATTACCTTGTTCGGTCTTGCGTGGGTCCTCTTCTTGATCGGCTGGATCAACGTCGGTGGACGGCAAATCTACGTCGTCCATATCATCGACAGCGTTTTGGTGGCCCTGTTTGCTGTTGTGGGTGACGGCCTCGCGCCTTTCCGCGCCATTGACACGTACCATATGATCTTCATTGCGCACTACCACCGCTACACGTGGCAGCGGCGAAAGAAGGACATGCTCCCTGAGCTACGTGACCACAATGACCTACCTGCCAACAATGCTCCAATGGCTGGCCGCAATGCCGCCGACCCCGAGGATCCTGAAAAGCAATGGGAGTTCACGGTGCTCACGCCCAAGCAACAGGCCAAGCTTGAACATCATCAAGCCAAGTTCTGCAAGTCGCATTCCTTCTACAAGCCGCACGAGACCGACACGCATTATGCGTTCCCACTACGCCTGCTGGTCGCCATCGTCGTGCTTTTGGACTGCCATTCTCTGCTCCAAATCTCGCTTGGAGCCGTTACCTGGGGTTGGTACTATCAGATTCGGCCCTTTGCGGTTACGACGGTCATTTTGTGCTGCTCCATCACCTGCAACGCCGTAGCTGGCCTGCTCATCACCATCGGTGACCGTCGAACCAGGAAGAAGGACGTTTTGGAACGCATGAACAGACAGGAGCTGACAGAAGAGGCAATGCAACATATAGAAAAGAAGAAGGAGAAAGAAAGCGAAAGCGAGAGAGAGGACAATGAAGAGAGTAGCAAGGGAAGAAAAAGCCTAAACCTCCGTCGACACCGGCAATCGGAAGACAAGCTCAGGGACAAGCAGCCCAACAGGGACGACGCGGGACCGAATGCTTACCCGTGAGCTTGGGTGAACTCCGAGGTACTGTGAGGCTGTAGCATGCATGTATAGCGCTTTCTGATGGTTGGAGGAAATTTTAATAATGTCGTTTCAACTTCTCAGGGCTTTTCGCTCGAGTCGTACGAGAATCGAGGTTGCTTTCCGCCGATAGGTGCATTTCAGTGATCTGCCGGGATGCAGGGTTCGCGGGACCCGGGAGGCACACGCCATGGAAGGGTGTCGCGAATTTGCCGCAGGTATGGAAGGACGGGCATCATGTTGGTTGCATATGCGCTCCAACGAAGCCGGGTTGGGCCCTGGACCCGCAATAGCGCGCCGCCATTGGGCCTCCACACGTACCCCAGGATTCGGAACTGCTAAGCCGGGGGCTCGCCACGACTCATGAGCTTGCAACGGCTAACGTAGCCGCCTTTTTTAGCTATCAAATCACGGCTGCGGCTGCGTCCTCCGGTCATCGCTGATTCATTGAGGGTTCTCGCGCTTCTACGAATGCAGCCGAAACCCAGGCCCGAAGGATCATTGATCAACAATGCTCTCTCGCTTCTCTTATAGCGCGCTGTTCCGCGAAGGGACACGGATGCATATGGCACGATCGCCTCGTACCTTCCCGACTAGCAGTAATGAATCCAGGAAGGCCTTTCATCTGGGCAGGGTCTCCTTAAAAACGATTTGATGCACGAGACATAGCATACATCTACCTCTAGTCGTGCCCCAAGTGTTTGTCGATCGATCCTTTTTTCATAATCCCCACCCATCCACAGGAACCCGGCATGTTGCGTGAGATCTGAGATATTCGGGCAACATGGCTGTGGACCTTGTTATCCTGTCGGTGGTATTCGTGTCCATCACGGTGGTGTCCATCGCGATCCGGCTGTTTACGCGTACCGTGATTCTCAAGAACATTGGCGTTGATGATTGTGAGTTGGGGGCGACATGATCACAGTGGAATTGTGCTGACGCTTCGCAGATCTGATATGTGTGGGGGCAGTGAGTTGGCCGTCTCCCGCTGGATCGACAGCGTTGACTCAGGCGCTGTTTTAGGTCTTTGCGATAGTGTGCTCGGTCACTCCCATAGCGGGTATGTAGATGGTCACGATGCTCGACTACTCACTGGAGACTAACGCGTCCCAGCACTGCAATATGGCTTAGGCCGCCCTACAGCAGACCAGAAACCTGAGCAGGTGGCTCCCTATCAGAAGGTATACACCCGACCCATCACAAATGATCCCGCCCCTAATCATCGACAGCTCCTCCTCACATCCTCGGTCACATACAGCGTTTCCGCAACTTTCATCAAGCTCTCGCTTCTGTCCTTTTACCTGCGTCTCTCCAATGGACCAGCCTTCTCCGCGCTCGTATACTGCGTCATTTTCGCCGTCATCGGTTTCGGCATTGGCAGCATCACAGCCGTTCTTCTCCAGTGCCTCCCGCTGTCTTCGTTATGGGACGAAGATGCAGCAGTAGGTGCCAAATGCATCAAGCTCGTCGACTTCTACTACGCCAACGCAGCGATCAATCTGACCGCCGATGTGGTGATTCTGTTTCTCCCGATCAAGATCCTGTGGGGACTGCACATGCCGCTTAGACAGCGGATTGGTCTCTGCGGCCTCTTTGGGCTTGGTGGACTGTAGGTTATTTCTCCCCCTCTGGTTTGCACGTGGTTTACATTTCGGCCAAATTTTCCGGGCCGAACTCATGTGCAACAACAGACCGACCACGAAGCATTGAGCCCCCGCTGACCGTCTTTTCCAGAGCCACCGTCGCAGGCATCATCCGCCTCTCCTCGCTCAAATCCCTCCTCGCGTCCAGCAACCCCACCATCAACATCGTCACCCCCCTAAACTGGTCCTTCATCGAGCTCAACACGGCCATCTTCATCGCCGGCGCCCCCGCGCTCAAAGCCTTCCTACGCCAATACATGCCCGCGCTGCTGGGCTCTTCGTACAGCCCCACGGGCATCACAAAGTACGGCTCGAGCAACAAGACGGGCACAAAGTCGCGACCGACAAAGCACAACAGCATCCCCCTGGGCAGCGTGAGCGACAAGAACGGGTCGAAGTGGGTCAAGAACACGGCGGTGGTGAGCAGCGGGCCGGGGCACGAGAACGGCAACGGCGAGCGCGACAGCGACAATGACAGCCAGGAGAACATTCTGCAGAACTACCACGGGATCCTGCAGGAGGTCACGGTGAGCGTCAAGTCGGAGCGGAAGAGCGAGGAGGGGCGGTCCATGAGCAGTGGCAAGGCGGACTATTGAGCGCACGTGCATGTGGTGCGATGAGACGAGGTGTAATGGACGTTACGACTGCGCCTTCTGGCAACCAACGCGAATAGACTAGCCGCCATATAGATTCCCAACTGAGCGTTCTCGTACAAGTCCAGTTCGGTCCACACTCCGCGCGCGAGTCGCGTCAAACTTTCGAGTCTGGAGGCGTCCGCCGATCACTCGTGTTAAACACGGGTTCTCCATCTGCTCCGCGCCGTACAGGCGGAGACAGATCGCGCTAGTAGCAAAGCAGACTAGGCGGGTACTGGGGCGCGGGTTCGGCAGCGTTCCGGCGCACCTCCCGCAAAGCTGACGCGGCGAAACCGCCATCGACCCGCCTGTCACAGCAAGCGTCTGCCTGCGCACCTGTGGGCGTCGCGTAACCCGGGCCGAGAGCATACAGTCCGTATCTTCGCAGGCCAGGAGACCGAGGGCTAGCCGCGCAGGAGACGCGAGCTCGAGTGTTGGTCTATGAGCTACGCCGCGACCCGTCGGCGGATGTTCACTGGAGCACATTGGGATGAAGAGTCGGGGCGCACACGAGCAATGGCTGACTTGACCTTCACCTTTGGCTCGAGCTATGGGTCTGGGTCGGGCTACCGCGACATCAGGGACATAGGACTCCGAAAGAGGCCGAGGACGGCGTATGAGGAGACGGCCGCGACAAAAGCGCCGAGTAAGATCCAGGATAGGCGCGTTGCGATCAGTGCTTTGAAGTCAGTCAATGCCTGGGGGAATTGAAACGAGTCCTGGAGGCCCATGACTTTTGATGCAGCAGCTAATATGTCTACAGACTCGACTGCGACCTCGTCACCATCAACGTCGGTAAAGATAACCCCCCGCGGACCTTCAAGATCCACATCGATGTAATCAACGATCACACCTCCTACTTCCGCAGCCATCTCAACTTCGACCGCGCCATCCACGGCTCCGAAGCACCCCAAGAGTCTGCCGTCATCTCCCTCTCCGACCACGACCCGGACGCCTTTGCCCTTTGGCGCACCTGGATCTACACGGGCAAGCTCGCCATCCTCCCGGACCCCCCGCTCCCCTCGGACTCCAACGATGAGCGCACAGCACACTACGCCGTCCTCGCGCACGCCTACATCCTTGGCGACTACCTTGTTGACATCCCCTTCATGAACGCCATCGCAGACGTCTACGTCCTCAACGCGCGGGGCATCGACGGCGCCCGCGCGCTGTACCCCTCCAACGAGGAGATTGGTGTGCTCTACGACGGGACCTCGCCTGACAGCCCGATCCGGCGGCTGCTCGTGGACATTTGGATGTACCGGGGCAAGCCGGAGTGGCTAGAGCGCGAGGTCGACGAGGACGTGCTGCCGCGCGAGTTCCTGGTCGAGGTGGTGCGGAAGCTGCTGGAGCTGAAGAAGGTGCGCGAGGGGGAGACGATGAGTCGGCCGTGGAAGATGACGCATGAGCAGTATCACGATCGGCGGGAGGTGGGTGTGCAGGAAGAGATGGCGGAGGCCCATCGATGCGAGGACGAAGACGCTCCCGCAGTTGGTTTTGATGACTTGTTTCCCGAGTGAGGGTTTTGGTGGAGTTCGGATAGTGTGGGAGAGCGGGACGGCATTCGAGGGCGTTTTGGCAATATGATGATTGTGCTGGGTTCGTCTACATGAGAAATTACGGAATTTGTTCCTGGCTCCTGGTCGGGAGATGCGCGGTAGGGCGCGCCCGATTTTGGATATCGGGGGCGCAGTCTTGGCTCTTCTTCCAGGCTGGCTAGCTATTATGCAGTGAGGCAGCGATGAACTGCGTTTCGAAGTGTCACATGTTCCCACATCTCGGTGGACTAAGCAACACAGTCGAAGCACGCAGAGTAGGAAGATGCCGATATGACGATGAGTAAAGGACGACGTGCCATTGAAGGAATCAACGTATCGCACCCCGCAAGTACCTTCTATTTCTAACGGGAAGCGGCGACGCCGGCAGGAAGACTGACTAACCTCGCAATACGTGAGCAGGCAGACAGGCAGATGCGACCGCGGTCACCGTCGTACGCTCGCAGTCCAGTCCGCACCCCGACTCTGTTCGCGAATGAGCAAAGTTCCCCTACCGCTGTTCACTTCAGCGGGCGTTTTCTGTTTAGCATTTCCAACGCTGCAACTGCGGGTGGTTCATCCTCCATAAAGGTTCCCCTTTCCCAGGAGTGCTCACCAAATCAGACAAAAAAGCAAAGTCTATGCTTTCTGAGCCGGGCTCCGAAGTGGCATTTAGTTCTTCCCCCTATTTTTGCGCGCGCGGGGGTGTGATGATGGATCAGGCGGCGGTCCGACTCCGTCTGTGCGGCATACTGAAGGTCCAAATGCCCGCTCGCTCCCAGGGTGGCAGACGACGTGGATAATTTGCGCTGTGCGAACTCGAACGCGCTTTCACTCTGAGCGCCGGCAGCCGGTGGCTACCTAGCCGCGAACGAGATCGTTGGCGTTGGGCACACATTCGACTCAGCGGGACGAGATGGTGTCCTTCATCTTGGGGAGTGGAGCTTCTCTTTGTGCCTCCGTTGCTTGCGCCTACAGCATGGTCACCTCAATCTAGAATTATAATCGTCAGTCAGGCTTGAGATTTATAAAATGCTGCTTGTCATACAATTTACTTTCCCCCACTTTCTAGACCAGTAAGGGAGCGCCACAGTATACACAGCTGAGACCTCGGCTTACACAGAGCGTAGGCGCTCTCCAGCCTTGTTGCTCGATACTGTATACCAGTCCGCGCCGTGAGTAACGGCCCTACAACGCACCATTTTACATTGGATTGAAGATGTCTATCTATCTACAACCACCTACTTCAAACCAAGAGACTGGCCAGATATATCAGTCAGAATGTACGTCAGGTCGGAAGCAATATCTTGAGAGGTTGGCAAAGCTTGGAAGTCCCTTCGTTGGAGTGTGTGAGAATCACCGTGATGTATCGGTGGACCTTCCGGTGTCGTCGTCGTTGCCTCGGCCGACATGGCAAGTTGGTCTGCAGGTTCTAGAGGTCTCGGGGCGTCTACGACGTGGGAAGCGGTTTGACGACCTAGGAATGTACCGAGAGACCTGTAACGCACCGACTGGGGATAGCACACGAGGTCTGACCGTAACGCACTGACCTCGGGATTGTTAATAGCATATAAGGTCCAACCATTCTGTCATTCGCCACTAGATTTTGCGGACCCGTGTATAGTTTCCAAGAGTGAAACGTAGACCCCTTGATGGCCGCTTTTGGCTCCCATCTGCGAGAGATTGTCCTGTTGTGGAGGACGATGAGGAACTTGAAACGTATTGTTGGTTCAGCGCCCGGTTTTGCCTGATGAACTTCACAAGCACCATTTCGGTGAGCCATGCAAGGCCTCTCTCTCAGCACCTCCACCCAGCCTCCAAAGCCAGTCATGGCGTGTGATTTCTCTCTTCATTGCTACCTCGTGTGACTACATCGCCTCGCATACAATCCAAGATATCGCCGACCCCAAAAAATGCTAATCGTGCCAAATCAAGCAAGCATGCCCCAAGCACGCAGTCCCGAGACGCCCGTGATCCATGCATAGCCGTGAGACCACATTCATACCGTCCGTCATCGCGTAGTCCGCTTTCGTCCCCTCATCCCCACGAGCGCTCCCTTTTTGTTGAGCATCTATGACTCGCCACCTGAAAAGCACGACATCTAACCCGTCTAGCGCGCTCATTTCGCGACGGCGGCGCTGAGGACCTGCGTCCTGAAGAAGCCGCCCTTTGTCCGCTCGATGACTTGCTGGTAGACGGATTGCGGGGGGTGGTTCATGACGACTGTGCCGGCTTGGTAGTCGATCTTTGCGTCGACGCGGGTGTCCCGGATGAGGTTGACGATCCACTTCTCACCCTCGTCTTGTGAGAGGCCGAGGCGGGTGGAGAGGTCGCTGGATTGTGTTAGACAGCTTCCTCAAAGAATACAAATCAAGAGCTTGACTCACCCAATATCGATCCTCTGGTGGATCTTGCAGTAGCTCTCGGAGATGAGATGTCTCGCGGCATCGACGAAGGGACCCGCAGACTGCAGCAGGAAGAAGTCGTTCTCGAGGATCTGTTCCGACTCGCTGAGCTTCTTCTGTGCCTCCTCGAAGTCGAAGTCAATGTATAGCGCCTTGATGAAGTCGGTGACGGGGTCGCTGTACTCGTAGCCCTCCTGTCGCACTATCCGGATGAGGTCCTTGAGCTGCTTCTGGTAGGCGCCCTGGTTGCGGCCGGCGTTCCGGGCGGTGATGACGGAGGTAGCGAGGTATCTGAGGATCCAGGGGCAGTTTGTCTGGATGGTGTTGATGTAGGCGGGCTGGAACAGGGTCTCGGTGATCTTTTCGCGAGCCTGCTCGTCGTTGAAGAGCGGGAAGAGCGACCAGTGGATCAACCAGGTGCGCTGCTGCAGCTGGGCCAGCGGGTTGGTCATGAGGCGGCCGTCGATGAGCTCCTTGATCTTCTCGATCTCGGCAATGGCCGACTCCCACTCGGTGGAGAGGATTTCGCAGGCGAGCTTGCCCCAGGTGGCCTCGCGCTCTTTGTCGTTGTCGGTCGTCTAGCGGCACGTCAGCACGCGCGCAACCAGAAGCGAAGGAGATAATCATACCAGGATACGGTAGCGCGTCAGTATGTCAGCGGCATCGCCGTACAGGCCGCAGCCGTACTTGAACTGTGCCTCCTCGTAGAGCTGCTCGACCATGGGCACGGTCACGCCGTGCTCCTTCTCCAAGAAGGCCAAGTTCTGCTGCTTGTCGCTGCGCAGGCCGCCGAGCACGGTCTCGTCGGTGAGGAGCTCCATGATCTTGACGGTCGACTCCTCGAGCTCGGCCAGGCGCTTCTTCTCCTGCTCCTGCTTCTGCAGGTACTCGTCGGGAATGCTGTCGAGGTTGTTGATGTTCTGGGCGAGCTGGCCGACGTAGCCCGTCATGTAGGTGGGCTTGAGCAGCTCGAACAGCACCTTCTGCTTCTCGATGGGCTGCTCCTCGTCCTCGGCGGGCGGGGGGAAGTTGAGCAGCGGGTACAGCAGGTGGCGGTCGAAGTGCGGCATCATCTGCGGCAGCAGCGAGTACTTGTCGGCGACGGACTCGCCGTTGGTGGCTGCGGACGCCATGGTGGGCTGTTCTTCGCGGGGCGGTGTCGCGGGGACCGTGTGCGAAGAGGCGCGCGGGTTCGGCTGGTGCAGGCGGTGCGGTGTGGGTGGTGCGGGCGGAAATTCGACGACGTGGTGGGGGAGACAAAATCAAATGTGGAAGCGACCACCCCGGCCGCGCTAAAACTTTGGTGTTGACGCCTCGGGGACCGCACCGCAGACCTTGCATCATTGCACGCGCCCGTCTTCTTGCCTTTCTCGTCGTCTGCTCAGCACACTGTCGCACCCCTTCCCGCCGCAATGCCCCGGACACAGCCCCTGCTGCCGCTCTTCAGACCATTGGCGCTGCCCCGGCGCGCGCCATGCGAGCAGCTCTTCCGCTTCGCGACTGCAGCACGCCTGCGCGCCGACCGTACGTGACGAGACACCCGAAGCACCCAGGAGCTGACCAAAGACCCAAGAACCGCCTGCC
The DNA here is from genome assembly GCF_001642045.1 of Paraphaeosphaeria sporulosa. Classification (NCBI taxonomy): domain Eukaryota; kingdom Fungi; phylum Ascomycota; class Dothideomycetes; order Pleosporales; family Didymosphaeriaceae; genus Paraphaeosphaeria; species Paraphaeosphaeria sporulosa. Next base: position 142,080 of record NW_017253373.1, on the reverse strand, counting down.
AAACGCACTGGCGCTGCGCCGTCCCTCAAGCCATCGCCCAAAACCTCCCCTGAAGCACCAGCGAGCCCCAAAGACGCCGCTCGCGCCGCAGACCTCGCAGCAGCAGAAGCGGCCACCGATGCCGACAACCCGACCGCGCCCGCCCCGAAGCCCACCCTCCCTTCCAAGCGGCCCAAGTCCTCGCCGCCAAAGGCCTCAAGACCAGCCGATGGCGCGCAGGCCCCCGTCGGCGACGCCCTCGACGCCGCCATGAACGCAGAGCCTGGCGCGCCCAAGACCTTCAGAGCGCCCTCGAAAGCCGCCAGGGCCTCGAAACCAAGACCCAGCGCGGCCCAGAAGACGTCGCTGGAACTGCCTCCACCAAAGTACCACGTCGCGCGCTCCTCCTCCAAAAACCTACCCATCTACACAGACTTCAAGCGCGGAGGCAATCTGCACCTGACGACGGTGCGCAAGATCACCGGCGACCTATCCGCGCTGAGAGACGAGCTGCGCGTGTTCCTGAACAAGAAGAACGAGGATGTCAAGATTAACAGCCTGACGTCGCACGTCATCGTTAAGGGCCACCACGTACCGCAGATTACCGAGTTCTTGAAGGCTAGGGGGATGTAAGAGTAGCAACGTAGCTTTGGGTGTACACAAATGTACTATATGTAAGAGATACGGCGGTTCAGTTCGAACGATGACCATCTGTCAGACAATCTTGATTCGCATCAGTGCTTTTTCCATGCATTGCCTGTTCCACGACCAAATTTATTGTGTCTTAGCATCGCTGTCACTTGCCATCTTTTCCCTCGCACCACAGCCTTGGCGTCGGGCCTCGTTCCGGGCTCCTTCTACATTTCACTTGCACAGATTCCATGTTGATACCACGCCAGACACGCAGCGTAGCACTTATTCAGGAGCACGGAGAACGGGTGTATTCATGCAATTTCATTCGGCCAAAGCGACCACTGTGCCAATCCTCCCAAGTCATTCCACGCTCGCCAGCTCGCCAGCAAAAGCCCGCTGTACCCAGTCCATTGGGGTGGGGGAAAGGACAACAAGATAGAGTCATCGTGAGGCACCTAGCTCATAGCAGCCCCGTCCGTCCCAATCCAGGAGTCCAATCATGCCAGGATCATCGCCGTCTCCATCGCACCTGCCGCCGCATCTCGCGCCTAGGGACCAGTCCAGCCGGGGAACGGGCACCACTGGCAACCTCGACACTGAACTATGTCAGTGCATGCTCAACTGATACAGAAGCATCGAAGCGTCATCTTACCTCCGCAATCTTCCTACACTGCCGCGGCGGCACGGTCTTGCAGTGCTCAGCACACCGCACGGCTTCCTGCTCGACTTGACGGGCAGCCTTGGCCGCGGCGTTTACGGCAGCGTCGTCCGCGGAGACATCGTTATCGGCAGCGTCGCCAACCCGCCCCTGGCAGAAATTGCACGAGCGACACGGCGACGGCCGCCAGATGGTCTGGTTGCTAGTGTTGAGCACGCCGCACGCCTCGTCGGCACACGCCGCAGGGACGAGCTTGCAGGCGTTGAACTTGTCGGCGCAGGATGGAGGGCAGAACTTGACGCCGTCGTTGTCGCGGAGGCGGAGGGATAGGGCTGTGGTGAGGGTGACGAAGAGGAGGAAGACGAGCCACTGCATCTTGGCGGGGGAGGGTGGATCAGCGTGTTGTGGTAGCAGACGGAAGGGGTGTGTGTCGTCTCGAGGTCGTGTGGGTGAGTCTGCGTGAAGGAGGCTGAGGTAGCAGAGCGGTTGTGTTTATATAGCCAAGGGTGTAGATGGAGAAGAGAGAAGGCAGGAGCCCCTTCCTCACGGGCGACGCTTAGGCCCGGCAAGAAATCAACATCAATCTCGGAATGCGAGATTCAACCGTAACTAGGTATGGTATAAAATCAGCTACCAAGCATGAATCAAACATCTTCGCACCCTCGTTCGTCACACTTTAATCAGCGATCAGACGTTCCTACGCAGCTAGTCAAGCCCATACTTGCCACACAAGTCCGGCCTACCTAAAATCGCATACAGAGTGAGGAAGCATTATGACATGCCCGCAGCTCGGGGAGGGATTATATCGTCTTGACTTCAGAACTCGCCCTCAAACGCCTGTGGTAAGCGTGCTCTTACCGCGGCCAATTGGTGTCACATCTCTCCGAGAGACAGAGGATGCTATCCCATAGCAACATGTCGACATCCATCTCTCAGAGACTGCCGGGCAGCATTATCCGTCCCGGTTTGTGCGTGTCACGTTTCCCCTCCTCTTTGAGAGACTCATATAGCCAAGGCACAGTGAGACCGGTAGCTGCATGTGCGTCCCCCGCACAAAACAAGATGAAGGCCACAAACGATAGGTGCATGCACAGCGCTGGAAGGGGGTATCACATATCTTATTACAATCATCTGTCCTACTCTCCGCCCGCGTAGCCTCCCCTACACTACACAGCAGCTCTCTTCCGGCCCCCGCCCCTCCGCCAATTCCACAGCGCCTCGGTCGCAAACGTCCGGCTCGTCAAATGGCCCCGCGTCCTATTTGCCTCCTCCGTCAGCGTCTCCACCACCTTGCCCTCCTCCACCTCCTTCCACAGCCCCGCCGCCATCGCACTCCCTGCATCCTCCATGTCAACCTCGATGTCCTCCTCGTCAGCCTCCTCCTCCTGCACGTCCGGGTTCTTGACGACCTGCACCGGCCCATCCGCCTTCCGGCGCACGCGCTCGAACCCAAATTCCCCGCGCCCAAGCCGGTACAGGATCCGCCCGAGCGTCTGGAACGCCACGCAGCGCTGCGCCGCGACGCTGCTGCGCGCCATGACGGCGAGCTCGGCGATGGTGTACCCCGCGGCCTCGGGCGCGTCGGCGTGGTGGTGCAGGCCGTGCGTGACGGGGATCTCGCGGGCGGCGGAAGGCGCGAGCAGCGCGCCTTTGAAATCGAAGCGGAGGTCGCGCGCGTTGAAGGCGCGGTGGGAGGGGTGGTACGGTGAGCGGGTGTCGGACGGGTCAATGGGGGTCATCCAGGAGAGGGTCGAGGGGTCGTAGGCGAGGTTGGGGAAGTACTTCTCGTGGAGGTTTTGGAGGAAGGCGGGGTCGTTGGGGTCGAGGTCGGGGGGCTGGGATGGGCGGGGGAAGTGGAGTGAGCTGTGCGAGTCGGCGAGATCTGCGCCAGGGATGGCGGGCTCTTGAGAGGTGGACGGCGCTGGCTGTGTGAATTGCACTGCCGCTGGTACGTCTCCCGTGTCTGGCTCTGCAAACGAGACTTTCTTCGCAGATGGCGGCTCTGCGAACGAGGCCTTCGTGGGGGACTCTGCCTTTCGTTCCGACTCCTCCACCCTGGGCTTCTCTGGCGCCGGTCCTTCCGGTGCGTCCCAGTCCTTCTCGTTGCTCCCGTCCGCAATGTCGGCCTTTCCCAAGAGCCTCTGTATCAAGCTCGGCGGCAGACTTTCCAGCAACTCCCGCTGCTCCTGCTCGATCTCCTCGGCCGACATGTTGGCCAGCCTCTTTCTGTTTTCCTGGTCGATTTGCCTCTTCTCGTCGTCGCCTTCCCCGCCTGCGCCCTTTGTTCGCGCTCGCTGCTCCTGCAAGTCATCGGTTCGCTGTGGTGCTGTCTGCGTCTGTTCCTTGGCCCTCGCGGCGCCGTTCGCTGCCCTCTCTCTCTTGAACGCAGAGACTCTAGGCGTGCGCTTCTTGTGTGCCGGAAACCCGCCAACGTTTGTCTTGGGGGACGGTGCTACAGGCGGTTGCGTGACCCCTCCAGCGGGGCGCTCGAGGATGTCGCCCACGAAGGCGGACGCGAGCGCGAGCGGCGGCGCATCGTTGCTTTCCGGTTCTGCTCCTGCGGGCTCGATACTCCCACTGTCGAAGTCAAAATACACGCGCTCTCCTCGTGCTAGGGACATGGTTGTCGTGTGAGGGATGCCTGTCAAGCGTTGTTCGAGCGCTCCAAATGTTCTGGCGCACTTCCGAAGCCTCGCCTAAACCTGCCCTTTCACCTGCGCCACCACATTCGGCAAGCGCGCTTTCATTGCAGTGAGCAAGCAGCAATGAGGCGGCCCATCTTCTGGTCGGTAACGGTAAGCGCTTAGTTCGGTCAACCTCGCAATAGAGTATGCCTTATAAGACAGACACGTGCGTCCGGCAGTGAAAGGTACAGTGACCGAGATATAATTCATAGAATCACACATTGAGAATGGTAGAAACCCAGTACACACAGAATCAGAGTGCATATCACAATCCCACAGGCCGTCCCCTCTTCCCATCCCAGCGTGTGCCATCCAATCCCGCTCAAGTGCCCGCAATGCGCCAAAACATCTCTCGTGTCTGCAAACGATATAGCAAATGGTATACAACGAACGCTCAGTTCTCTGCAAGGTAACCGAGCCCACAAAATTGCCGCAAAGCCCTCGCATCCAGTTGATGCATTAGTAAAGCTCCAAGGACCGTTTCCTTTCGGGGCAGGATGTCTGCCTTGACCTTCCAAGTTGTGCCTCCAACGTCAAATTCTTCCATATCATCAAGCCAATCATCGTCGTCGTCGTCATCTGCAGCACCTGTCCCGTTTGTCTCGACGCCTTTTACCAGTGGTTCCGCACCTTTAGATTTGTCGCCCAGGCGCTTAATCATCGACAGAGCTCGATTGACAATGAGGTGGTATCCTTCCCGATCCTGTTCCATGGGTCTTTGTCCGCGGTGGTTAGGCTGCGGCGGCGGCTGTTGCATTCGAGCATCCAGCGAGCAGAGAGACATCGCAAACTTCAACAAGCTGTTCGCCCACCCATCCTCGGCTTCCAGCCACGACCGGCAAACACCGCTTTCGGGCCCAGGGGCAAGCGACGCAAGAATATCCGCGGCAAGCATACCCTGCATCAAGTACGGCTTCCGTGTCTCTGCGATACGTGCTTCATAGTGCTGCACTTCCTTGGGCCGGGTTTCTGCGAGATCGTGGAGTTTTCCTTCCGTTCGATCTGGCACAACGGCAATTGCGAGGGCAAATGCACGAGTGAGGAGATCGTAGGGGGGGTCAGATGTTGCTTCGTTGATGAAGATTTGTTTGTAATATGTCCGGTTTGGATCGTCGATGGCTAGGAGTTTGGCCATGCTGTCGACAGCCGATGGAAGATAGCGATGAATTTTGGGGTTATACGAAGTGAATCGGATAGGGAGGGTTGGGCGCGGGCTAGGTGCGAACGCACACAGAAAGTGAAGCACAGCGTAAGCGTCTTCTCTCGAAGGGAGTGCTATTCTTGTACTGGCATTGGAAAAGAATGTGATCAAATCCTTCATGAAATCCAAGGTATGGATGTAAGACCTGAGAAAGAGCATTCTTGTGCCAACAAGTCGTATCGCATTCGATAGAAACTTGAGTACGGGTGGAGAGGAAAGACGGGCGTGGTTGATTTCGAGAAATGATAAGTTGCGAATGATGGATGTTATCGCTAAGACCCGGTCTGCAGTCCGATCTAGGTCGTATGCTTTGGTGCCAAATTCAGGGAGATCTTGGAGCGCGTTGACTTCTGCCTGGCAGTTGTGTAGGATATCCTCGTATGACATGAGCTCGATGATGTCTGTCACTTCCGGATTGTCGGTGCCTAGTATCTCGAGTTGGTCTTCGGCGTACTCTGCAAGCACATCCACCAGATCATCGCACTGCTCCAGATCCAGTTGAATGTTGTTCTCATGGGTCAATTTGGACAAGGTATCCAGCGCCAGCCTAGTCTCTGCGTGCAGACCAGAGCGAAGACTCATGGTCAGCGCGCGTATGTCGACAATCCCCATCTCCCGGAGTTCTGGAACATTGGGCATCCAATGCAACTTCTTGCTAACCTCTTGAACAAGCTCATCGCTTAGCTCCAAGACTCCCCATGTGTTCTTGATGGTCAGATTTGTTGCGGGTCTGTAGTATATTCCATCCTCTTCCTCTTCGATGTGGCGTTTCTGTTCGAGCGCAGATTGGGCTGCAGCAACGTCTGTTTCTGTTTTGATGGGTGTTCCACTGGGCTGGGCTGGATCTGAGGAAGGAACCGGAGTACCTTCCAATGGACGACTCAAGCTTTTGCGATGTTGAGCTGCCAGATTACTGTCGGCCTGTGGAGTGCTCCGACCATTGGCTAGAGCAGGCGTAGCGTTCGATTGCAGAGGCGTCGATTGCGGTTGCTGTGCCGGTTGTTCGAACTGTTGCGGTGGCTGCTGTAGTCCTGCGTCGGACTGCCGTTGCGCTTGCTGCTGCATCTGCTTTCTCTGCAGTTGCTGCATGTATTCTTGTTGTGCCGCAGCCGCAGCATTATTCGGAGCACTAGGGATCGAGTTCCTTGTTGGCGACATCTGCTGTCCCATCTGGCCCATCTGGCCCATCTGTCCCATTTGCCCCATCTGGCCCATTTGTCCCATAGGATTCTGCTGCTGTGTCTTGCTGCGTATGTACATTTGCTCGTATAGTCCTAGGTTCGCCTCATAGACTTGTCGCAGCTCCTCTGGGGCATTGGGAAATTGTTGTACTGGTATTCCTATGTGCTGTGTGATCCTGGGCCATGCATTATTCGTAGTGACGTTCCTGGAGCCTCTGAACTTGATAACAATTGAATACAGGTTGAAGAGATCGATCGGTCGGCCAGCAACTTGCGGTTGGGGATTGAAAGGCCGACGATTTTGGGCCATGAGAGAATGTACGTTTTTGAGGAAAGTCTGAGGATTGGCCTGGGGGTTCTGCTGCATTTGCCCTGGCATCATCTGGGGCGGCATTCCGGGCTGCCGTGCCGGCGCGCCGGGCGTTTGTCCAGCCTGGTGTCTCTGCTGCGCAGCCATGTTGCTTGCTGCTAGATTCCCGAGCTGCTGCTGTTGCGCTTGCAACCGCATGGCATATGCTCGCTGGGCCTCCTGCTGCTTATGCTGCAGGTTCTGGGACAATTGTATCGATTGAACTGACTGAACCGGAAACTGTCCACCAGCGTTGGGATCAAAGCCCTGGCCCATTTGAGAGCCTTGCGCAAAGTTCATGGGAGACATCTGGGGCGCATGCGGGTTCTGCGCCGGAGAGGCTGTCTGCATGCGTTGCGGCGGCATCTGACCGGGTCGGAAATGCTGGTTCTGCATGGTTGGGGATGGTGTGTGAGCGAAGCCCTGCTGGAAACCGCCCTGCTGGAATTGCGATGGCGTCTGGGAACGCGACATGGTCGCGCCTGTCGAGTCCCGCTTCTGGGGGATCGACGACATTGGGTACGGTCGCGAGCCATTCATCTGGTTGCCAGACATGGCGCTGGGGTCGATGAAGTTGGAGGGATCGTACATGGCGTTTTGCGACGACTGGAAGTCCATGGCGCGCGGTCACCGCGGGCGTGTGCGCTAAGGAGCGAAAGACGTGACGGGGGAGGGAATGAGCGTGGGAGTCGGGGACGTGGTCTCGGGGAGCATGGGCTAGCACGCGAGAGCATCGACCGGCCTGCATAGAAAGACATAAGCAATGCTGTTGTTGATGTCGGGGCAGGCGCGACCACGCGGGCCACGGCGCCTGCCTCGCAGAGTCGGGGGCGGGAGAAGGAGGGAGGGGGCAACCTACGCGTGGGAAAGATGGGCGCTACAGTCGTCTTCTCATCAGGCGTACGGGAGACGGACCGGCTGGGATGCGGGCAGCAGCTTCACGTTACCGCAGGCTCTCGGACGCGATTTGCGGCTATGGGGTGGAGAGAGCAGCAGACATTGAGCCTGGCGCTAATTCGCGCTAGGTCTGAGCGGATCACGTGGCGACTGAGCGCGGCAGCAGCCACCGTGGCCGGGCAGCAGCGACAACGCGCACTCGAGGCAGCGCAACAATTGAAGCTTTGGAGACTCTCACGACAAGCAAGGCGTCTGCATGAGGATCGATCAGAACACGCGTTGGCGCGCGAGCCAGTTGAGTGGCTGCTTTGCCGGATTCGAAAAAGCCTAGTCTAACTTAATCTTACCCTCCGGGAGCCACGGGTCAGGTCGCCGCTGTGTGACTGTGGGAGCACATGTTCTCTCCACTTATTACATCACTGGTAGCCTCCAGCAGACGTTGTGCGGTTATCTTTGCGCTGTGTGTGGACCGAGTTCGAGACCCTCCTTCCCGCGCGCCTGCCCGCTTCTGCCATGCGACCACCACGCCCAGCCTAGCCACCTCGTCGTCTCAACATGCGACCGCTTCTGGGACCGCCGCTCCTTGCTCGGGCGAAGGCCTGGCGCTTTTCAACGTGGCCGTACCGACCTTCCCAGGTTGTCATCAACTCTCCATACCAACGGAGACAAGCCGCTATTCCCAACGAGCCATGCCCTCCCACGCGGGGATGATATGCATACTCGTATTCAACCGAAGGCCATGTCCTCTGGTCCAAATGCCCATCTCTGCGACATGAGCCACAGTGGGAACAGCGAATGCGTGTCTCAGCGCAATGACTGACGTTGGCGGCGACAAGGGTAGTTGTTCTTGAGCTTGTCGTCAACGCTCAAATTACCAGGATCTTTTCTATTGGCAGCCTGCAGTCCCGTCGCAACGGCGCGGGGTGCCACTGTACCCAGTCGTTTCGTTTTCTCGGGGTACTGTATTATCCCGGTCTGCATGGCTCTCGGTAATGATTGAGGAACGGGGCATTCCCTCAGTGGTGGTCGTGCTCAGGGTCCAAGAATTCGGCCCGCCGATGTCCTCTGCGAACTAGCTCGTGCTGGCAAACATGCACGAGCCGAGTCTCGACGTCAAGCAAGAGAATCTTCGACCCGGGAAACGGACGAGCAGCGAATTGCCACATTTGAGGAGCCCCTGTTCTGCATCTTAACCGTGTGTTGCTTTGCTTTAAGTGATATGCGCAAGCAAGCAAGCGGCTCAACAAGACAGGCAGTGGCCCTTGGCATAGGCGGCACTGTCTCACCCAGCCATTCTAATATGTACGAGCCAGAATTGGTGAGCAATACCCAGATAAAAACATTTGCCTCAGACCCTGGACTTCAGTGACGACGAAGTTGCCTGCTAAGCGATACGAAAATGCAGACAGACGAGTCAAGCTTTAGTGTGGGTCTCGATGGCGCGAGCTTTGCTGAGTCGCAGCCGGCCACAGCTTGGGTGCCTAGCTATTCAACCATCTGCAGTGCCAACAAGAGATTTTGCAATCAAGAGCAGAGTTCCATAGTAATCAATATTAATAGAATGAGAGTCTGAATCGGACTATCGCGCTGGGTTAATACGTAACCCTAGACTGTAATGCACTGTACAAGTGGGGCTCAAGTGAAGACTCATATGGCGTTTACCCAGTCAATCACCGTAGCATGGAAATGTGAGCCCAACTCAGCTTCGAAGCGTGTAGTGTGTTGTGTATGGTGTGCAAATGCCCAGGTGAATGAAGCTGCACGTGATATCGGGCTTGGCGGCGTGGTTTCCCGATCGTCACCGTGAGAAGGCGAACGAACAACGTCAACACACGCGCCTCTACAACTACGCTCACTCGAAAGTTACCAACACAAGCTGAAGATCGCTGTCATCACCGCCATAAAGCTCCGCGCACAAAGGCCGACTCCCAGGGAAATTCGCAACCATGGCTGACGCCGCTGTGGAGAACCCGCACAACACAGTACCCCCTCACAAGAAGCAGCTCCCCTCATCGATACCGAATTTCGATACGCTGGAGGGCTTCAGCACGGACGGACAGGATGACTACTCGACCTTCAAGAAGCTCCAGCGACAGCTAGAGTGAGTGCAAATGCTCCGATGAGGCTGCGTGTAGTACGCTAACTGGCGCCAGGTACATCCACCTCCAGGAAGAGTATATCAAGGACGAGCAGCGGAGTCTGAAGCGGGAGCTGGTGCGCGCACAAGAGGAGATTAAGCGCATCCAGAGCGTACCGCTTGTCATAGGCCAGTTCATGGAGGCGATAGACCAGAAGTAGGACACCCATAGGCACTGCTTCCACACAGCTGACATTTGCAGCACCGGCATCGTACAGTCATCAACCGGCTCGAACTATGTCGTCCGCATCCTTTCCACCCTCGATCGCGAGCTGCTCAAGCCTTCTTCCTCGGTCGCTCTTCACCGCCATTCGAATGCCCTAGTAGACATCCTCCCCCCGGAAGCGGATTCCTCCATTGCCATGCTTGGCCAAGACGAGAAGCCCGATGTCACATACGCAGATGTCGGAGGTCTGGACATGCAGAAGCAGGAGATCCGGGAAGCTGTCGAGCTTCCGCTGACACACTTCGACCTGTACAAGCAGATCGGTATCGACCCACCGCGCGGTGTTCTGCTCTACGGGCCCCCAGGAACCGGAAAGACAATGTTGGTGAAGGCCGTGGCCAATAGTACAACGGCATCGTTCATTCGTGTGGTCGGCTCGGAGTTCGTGCAGAAATATCTAGGAGAAGGCCCACGCATGGTGCGTGACGTGTTCCGCATGGCGCGAGAGAACTCCCCGTCTATCATCTTCATCGATGAGATCGACGCTATCGCTACGAAGCGTTTCGACGCGCAGACCGGTGCCGACCGCGAAGTCCAGCGTATCCTCCTCGAGTTGCTCAACCAGATGGACGGTTTCGATCAGACGTCGAACGTGAAGGTCATCATGGCGACCAACCGTGCCGACACGCTCGACCCCGCGCTGCTCCGACCAGGTCGTCTCGACCGAAAGATCGAGTTCCCGTCGCTGCGAGATCGTCGTGAGCGCCGTCTCATCTTCGGCACCGTTGCCAGCAAGATGAGCTTGTCTCCCGAGGTCGACCTTGACAGCTTGATCGTGCGGAACGATCCGTTGTCGGGTGCTGTCATTGCGGCGATCATGCAGGAGGCGGGTTTGAGGGCTGTGCGGAAGAACAGATACAACATCATTCAGAGTGATCTGGAAGAGGCGTACACCAGCCAGGTCAAGGGCGCGACGGAGGCGGACAAGTTCGATTTCTACAAGTAGGCGTGTGGAGATTGATGACGAGCGGGAGGAGATGCTTGCGCTGTGTACACTATGATAGAAGCCTCGCAGAGGGCTTAACACTCTGCACGCATAATCAAGCATTCATCAAGCAATGAACGGGACCATAATCATAGTTTGTGATACATCAGAACCATGAAACTATGTATGTCACCATATGGGTCGGCATCGCAGAGAGGAAACACCGATGGCGATGAACTAGTCTGCATTTCCAAGCCTCGACCTCCAAAAAAGAAACAAGTCGTAATTCGTCGACCTGAACAACGCTAAAGTATTGGTACACGAAGCCGAACACCCTTCATCTCCCGAAACTCTTGTTTTACCATCCATTTCGTGTTAGATGATGCTTCAAGGAAAGGGGATCTAGATCTGGTTTGTTTTGGCCTTGGCCTCGCCCTTGAGCTCCTGTGCCTTGCCCTTGGCCTCGCCAGCGAGTTCGGACGCCTTGCCCTTTGCCTGTCCGGCCAGCTCGTTGGCCTGGCCCTTGGCCTCGCCCTTGGTCTCGGGGGTCGCCTGCTTGACCTTCTCGGCGACTTGCTCTGTTTGCTTGTCAGCACGTGTTCACCAACAACCGGTGGGTTATTATGTTGTGACATACCACCCTTCTCAATGCCCTTCACGGCTGCACCAGAGATCGTGCGGTCCACAGCCTTCGCGGCATCCTTGACGGCCTCGACGGGGCTCTTGCGAGCGATGGGGGAGGTGCTGAAGAGGCGGGCCTGGCGGACGATCTGGGTGCGGAACATGGCTGTGGTTGGGGGAATGTGGTGGTAGTGTTGTGAGGTGAATTGGTACGTGGACGTCTGGTGAGGTGGTAAATTGCTGAGTACTGTGAGATTTGGAGAGCTTGCGCGCAAAGGAGGGTTATAAAGGGTGGAGAAGCTTGCGGTATTGGTTGCAGAGCTGGTAGCAGGTACCATGACGTAGGTATGTCGTGGTGGTGGTCATAGCTCCAAGCACATTCGCGATGCACTGCAAGGTGCGCGATTGCTCGCTCTGCTCGGTGTTCGGCATGTGAACAACATCTCACGCCCGTTTTGGGTACTGTTTAAAGTCTGCAAATGCTGCTGAGATGGTGCAGCTTCACACTCGCGTTGTTCGTCACCCTTCCAGCTCCACGAGAAAGCCTGGTAGAAGTCGAAACGACAATCGGAACTTGTCAGCATAGTGCTAAGTCGTGTGGGTCGATCATGTTTACGTTCAATCATCTCCATTATTGCATTATCTCATACCTCTAGGACGGACCTCTTCCATCACATCCTGAACCCGAGGTGAAGAGCATCTTTTCTGTGCCATTGGGGCCGCAGATGCAGCTGCTCAACGAGATTGCTAATTGTCCTGTAATGTGATGACAGACGTCATCCACTTTTCGATGGCCGATCAAACGATTAGGAGAACCTAGCGACGATGCGCCCTTTACTGTCCGCCAATATGCGGGGGCATGTTTCGTCAAAGCATCACTGCAACCCAGTGATCATCTTGACTGGGAATTGCACAGGGATGGGTCTTGTATACGATAATGGGGCTCACGATCGTTCTTTGCAAGCAGTTGATCCCACAGAAGCGTCCTCCATTTCGAGCCTCGACAAGGCGCTCGAGTTCCTCAAGTCATACGTTCCCGCCTGTATGAACGACATGAACAACGCGATCAAGAGTTCTTCAACGGTGGCGACCCATGGTTCTCAGCTACGATGCAGAAAGGGGTTATCGTGCTAGGGGAAACGCAAGAAGAAGACGTACCGAGCAGATTGGTCCTATTGTATGACTTGGGGTGCACTGGTCGCGTATATACAAGAGCAATTACCCACAGATCCCTAGACGCCGTCGCATCAATGGTCTAGAGACGGGAACGTAGAAGCACCGCGCGATTAGATCTGTTTCGTGAGACTATGAAAGGAATGGTGGCGCTTCTTGAGGTGCAGGAGAACAGTCTGGTCGTCTGTGAACTAGTGCAACACACTTGGCGACTTCGCCGCACTCCGCAAGAAACTTCGCTGCAATAATTGCATTTTGGCTGACGAGAAAACTTGAAGAGAACCTTCGCCAATCACCATATCTGGTCTTTGAGTGCTAAACCTGTGCAGGTCCAATGAACTACATTAATCATTCTCATTATTGCATTATTTCAGATCTAAGACTCTCTAGGAAGCGCACCATGTAGTAGCGATACTACGAGACCAGCCCCTTCTGCCACCAGTTGCAGCGCTTGCTCGCATTGCTATCATGGACCTCCTCGATACCCGTAACATTTAACTCCAAAACCTTCGCATCAGGTCCGTACATCTGGAATTTCATGATTCCCTCTGCCGCCGGTACACCCGTTTTCGCGAAGCTTGTGATGAATTCTTGTAGCGCCACCGCAACAGTCCGGTTCGTCACCCCGGTTGGTAGGCGGCTGGTAGCACCACCGTCGAAGAAGGTGTATGCGATGTCGAAGCCGTGGTAAGCCGGCGGTACAGCGAAGAGGTAGGAATAGGTCTTGTTTTGAAATCCCGTGGAGAGATAGTTTGTGTTGCAGGTGAAGATGCCCTCGGTTACAATGCTGTAGGCTCGCGTATAGTTGTCAGTGTAGCCCTGACTGCCGTCGAAGATTGCGGGATACAGCGTGTCCGTGATGTAGTCGACGGATGATTGAGGTATGCTGGGGATCGTGTGTTTGAGTTGAGTAGCTATCCGCTCAGTGGAGTTCGCGTATGGCGGCGTGAAGTAGGGGCCTTCATTTGTGTTGTGACCAACCATGACACGAACGTCCTTGTCAAATCGGCCTTGAGCGAGAAGCTGACCGGGCAGGAGAGGAGTGAAGAGCCCGTCAACGACCGGGCCGTAGACGTAGCCACCCCATGGCGGGTCGTACGCAATTTGCTGAGCGTTGGCTCGGATGGCAGCCTCAGAAGAGAGCTTGCGGATATCCGCCAGGGAAGAGCTGTTCGTCAGCGACAAAAACTTCTGGTAGGTGTCTTCTTGGTAGGACGAAGATTGCACGGGAGTCCAGCCCGGAGATTGGGGGACTGCCTGTTGGAAGGGAGCAGGTCCTTTGCTACCTCCGTACGCGGTGATCTGGTGCATAATGCTGCCTCCACCTGCACTTTCTCCGAATACAGTGACTCTGTCTTTGTCTCCACCGAACAGATGAATGTTCTTCTGTACCCATTCAAGAGCGAATCGTTGATCGTACAGCGCAAGGTTGCTGACACCTCCCTCCGCGTTGAAGGAAGGACCACTCGTGAATCCGAGCGCACCAAGTCGGTAGTTCAGCGACACATATACAACCTCTGCATCACCAAGCTTTCCGGACTCAGCGAGCAGACCGGCCGGGTTATTATATTTGCTTCCTCCAACGTAACCGCCACCATAGATCCATACTAATACCGGGGCTCCATAACCGGAAGAATTGGCGCGAGCGAGGATTTTCTCCGGGACGAACACATCAAGAAAGAGGCAATCCTCTGTCTCCAAAGGACCAGGTCCAGTGACATTTGAGGTGGAGTTGGCACCTGACGGGGTATAGACAGGAGTGTTGGCAGAACTGATTCCGAGGAACGAGTTGGTGAGGACTTGAGCGGAGAGGGGGCTCCACGCTGGAGAAGCTTGTGGGCAGATTCTACCATCGTCAGCCAAAACATATTACCAGGGACATTGAATGTTGAACATACCGGCCAACACTGCCATCATTTATGGAAGATCTGTTTGTTGCTGGAGCTTCCGGCAGAGCAAGTCTCAAGTCGCCGACTGGTGGTGCAGCATAGCGGATGTTGCTAAAGTTGTAGAAGCGGCCAGTGTCCTGTGTAACGATTGATATCTCTCCTAGCCATGAGAATCACTGAGAAGGTCTTACATTATATCCAGTCGCCCGGTAAATTTCATATCCAAGGTCCACGATTGGCAGGGACGCATTTGCACTATCACCAGTGCTGTACTGTGCGCACACCGCTCCAAGCGCAGCCGCAAAGCCGAAGAGACCCTTCATCTTTGCAACACACAATTAACGTGACAATTGCAGGGCCGAACACCTTGCGCAGACAACAGAAAGCTATGCAAAGCTCTCAGACCAAATCCTTGCAGTGAGACTCGGACAAGGAAAAAAACTGCCACGAGGTACCGGCAGGCACACGACCTTAAAGCAAGCTCATCCCATGCTTGTACACATCACCCCGTCCACTACGGCACGCCAAAAAACGCCATCCAGCTGCGCCCACATAACATCATCCCCAGCCTCGGCGCCCGGGACACCAGGAGTCCCTTTGTATGGACAATGCTCCCAGAAAACCCGGCAAGGCCATCCACGGCACCGAGCCCAGTCGCTAATGACGTACAGCTCGTCGGCGCTTACTGTCCCCGCAGCGACGCGTCGCGAGGACGCGGGGAAAATCGATAAACAACACGGCTGGAGAGACCTTTACAGCCTCGATTGCATGCGGCCACGGCGATTAGTTGCCAGATTTGTGTGTTGAAAGCTGGATGGGGGATGGTAAGTGGAAGGATTAGCTGGGGAAGGTGGCAGGGTTGGTAGCGAGCCGAGGCTGTGGGATCGAGCTAGGAATTGACGTCTTCGAGAAGCCAGCTGGAGATGAAGAGCGCGACTGTTTGATTCATTCAGATGGGAGATCGTGGTGGTCGAATCTCGCTGATAATGTTTCGAAACATTCTACCGGATGCCCTAGGGCTTGATTCCATCAATACGAACGCAGATCAAAGCCCGCAAGGTACACCAGAAGCGCATAATGCTCAACATGCGTACCGGAGGAAGCGCTATCTCCGTCGCGTAGATCTAGCCGCCTCGGCGTTCATGCGTGGAGGGCCAGACGAGCAGCTGAAGAACAGAAGGCACGAGCCTAGGTTATGGGTAATTTCTTCTTACGTCTCCTACTACCATGGTGGTTCAATGCCTAAAACTGCTTCCTGCATGTGACCCAAAAGCGAATCCACGATTCCGCCCAAACCCGGGTATCTGTCTGTCCGCGAACGCCGTTGCTATGCTATAAAGAAAGAAAAACTCCACTCGCCAGCTGGCTTCTGTACCTTACGAATTCGACTTCGGGTCCAAGCACTGACAATCCTCGATATTTCCACCTATGCGATGACCGCTCAGCAACGTCGGACATCTCCATGCGATCTCCATGCTATTGCATTGGAATAGCAAGTTCCACATGCGCTCCATGGTAAAACCGAAAACTGGTGCATTCATCGAATCTGGTCTGCCCTGCAAATATTCTTCCTGGTGCGCCCAATTGTCCTGGTTCACAAACGCGTCGTGTAGATCTTGGTAGATGGCTTTGGAAACACCACGAATGCGTTTCGCCGATGCGATGAACTGGCCTTTGTAGCTGAGTAGCACCTTATCGCACTTGGCAGCACTGTTGATGCGGTTGGAGATCTCGGGGAAAATATGCGCAGTATCCCAGAAATTGAATCGGTCACCGCAGGTATCGCAGTTGCATACCTGGCCAGACCATCCGAGACTCAGCATTCCGGTCCGTCCTGGAACAAAGTAGTCGCGTACGCGAGGATAAAACTCTCGCGGGTTGTGGACATCGGCCTGGAGGAAAATCGTCTCTCGAGCAAGCGTATCCCAGTTGCCTAAGATATGCTTCAAATATGTCTCGCCCTCACGTCCGATGTTAGGCAAAGGCGTCACCTCGTTAGCGCCCGTGGCCCGCTGTACCTCTTCTACGTTCGCATTCATGTCCTTGATATAAATGTGAACCCTAGCATCTCTTCCTACATTGTCCATGGCTTTGAGCGCAGAGACAAGGTGTGCAACTTGATCAGTAGGTTCCTTAAACATGCTAATGACGATCTCAGTGTTCGTATGTGGAGTGTAAGTCAGATCCAGTATCGGTTGCAGTTCGACTGTTTCGTGGCGCATGTGCTGGGAGAAGTTCAGAGTGAAGTACGCGAGCCAAGCTGCAGGAAGAGCCACAGCAATAAGGACGATCCGCAATAAGACGGTCTTGCGA
Organism: Paraphaeosphaeria sporulosa; assembly: GCF_001642045.1. NCBI lineage: Eukaryota > Fungi > Ascomycota > Dothideomycetes > Pleosporales > Didymosphaeriaceae > Paraphaeosphaeria > Paraphaeosphaeria sporulosa. The sequence continues at coordinate 125,214 of NW_017253373.1, read as the reverse complement.
TCTTCGAAAGCTGGTGCGACGTATGTGGCATCCGAATTCTCGGATGGCTGCGATAACAAGGTGCCCTCACTGTCCACCGACTGCAAATTGACGTCGCTCGGTACAGCGTCGTACATGGTAACCCATCTGGGTCGATATCTCGCAGCAAGATCGCGACTAGACAACAACACGACTACCAAAGCGAAAAAGGCATACTGCGGCCACGACGTGTACGATCGACGAAGTTTCGAAACCGAAAGTAATCCTCCAATGCCTGTCATTGCCAAAAGAGAGAGCACGTTGCTGGTATTATTTCCATGACCGTCGTCATTCTCCGCAAGGTCGATAGGGACCAGGAACGACTTCCCAATCTGTAAGGCCGCTGCAGTGGCGAGGAGATTGATTGCCAGAAGCGGTAGATATGTGTATTCCAAGGCAGAGCCGAGTCGAGCGATTGTCTCATCACCACGATGGATGATACACGCAATAGCAAGCAGCGATCCGACCAGACTGAGGAGCGCATTGGCCTGTCGAGTAGTTAAAATTGTATCTCGTGAGGAACGGCAAGTCATGGACCAGAAGACTCTTGCAGCTCCAGTCAACAGTACCGCAGGGATGGCGGTCTCGATGTTCTGTGGGAGCAATCTGTATTCGCCTACGAGGATGCCGGCGCAGGAGAGCGTGGCGATAGCGATACGACACAATTCGAGGCGGGATCGCGAGTCGTTGCGAAGGACGGAGAGGAAGATTGCTTCCATGCAATAGCAAGTTGCCTGCCTGGTCAGTATCACCCGCAGTTGTAGTGGACAAGGAAAGGCGCTTACTGTAAGCATCATCAGCGTAGGCACATTCTGAAAGTGTAAAAGAGACTGGAGCCCGAGTAATATGCCTGCAGCCGTCGAGACCAGCGCGAGAGCAAGCTTGGTCCATCCTGCGACGGTGACATTTCGTAGTGGAAGTGACGCTACATCGGACGTGATCGAATATGATATCGCGACACTGGCTGCGAGAGCCGCAAATTGAAAGAGTGACAAGTAGAGTGGGAAATTGACGTTAAGCTCAACGAGCAGGTACCCTGCAGATCCAATGTGTCAGTAAGGGCATCTTCGTCTTGAGATGAAGCTCAGATGGCAAAACAACATACTAATGACAAGTCAGCGTGTGGTTGGTGATTTATGTATCTCGCTGCACGGTTACCAGCCTTGGGCCAGTGCATGCACAACGCGCAAATGTTTTTCGTTGACGAGATAGAACAATAGAGCACTTACCTAGAGCTGGAGACCGACACACTGGCAGCTGCGACCCACAGATACCTTCGTGTTCGAATCGCAGGCACGTTCCCACGGAGCCAACCGCGCGGTTGTTCTTCCTTTCCGAGAGTGTCCATACTGGTGTAGAGATAGAGGGGTGGAAGGGAAGAGCTCAGTTGAAACGCAAAAGGAGGGTTGAATTTGGATTAGTGCATGCTAATTGAGGAGCACAGTTAGGCAGGCAGTCGCAGTCTGACACACAGAAACAGCGAGCGACGACCAACGAACTTTCGGAGGAAAGGAGGCTTCTTCAACCTCGAACACATAGAGGAATTGGAAGCGAGAGGAATTACAATTCGGTCAATGGTGGGACGGACCATCTTCACCTGGATTATGCTGCCTCTACAGCGGTAAAGCACAGCCGTCACGCTCAGGGTCAGTCTCACATTTCTTCGTTGGTGACACGATAGGGGTGCCTTGCCAAGAGAGGGCTGAAGCGCATGGAAGTGGAGGTGGACTGAACGTTTCTGGTGGTCGTGTCGCAGATCATCAAATCACAGCACCTCCACAAATGTTGCCTTACAGCGCGTGCAAACAAGCGGAGACAGGGACAAAGTCAATTCGACTGTTCTAGCTAGCCTTTGTAGCTCTAGGAGGTGTCATCAACGGGCCCGAGCCCTGCTTTATGCTGCGCTGCGCCGCACCATACTCTCGGTATTCTTTTCCGCTTTGTTGCCTGCGTGACATTTCGTTTAGGGCTCGGGAGTCACCGATTCGTCCTTTCCATACTAGCAAAGGTTGCCTAAATGGGGAATTTGAGATTTTTCTGTTCAATCTCGAAAATTATTTTGAATGCATGTCCATACAAATACCCGAACAGGCTCTGCAGTTGTCAATATTCTCCATTGCTCACGCAAGTCTTAAATCACACTCAAGCTACCTTCTAGTGGAATTACTTGTATGAGCACCGGGATTATCAACTACGACGCAGCAAGACGCGTGAGTGCGTGACGTCCGCCAGGGAATTAATGAAACTAGGATGTGGGCTGAGGTTCACTTAGCCTACGCGGCCATATCAACAACTACTTCCATCGTGGTTAGAGGCTCACAGGATATCAAGCTAACTTTCCCGGACCCTTTTCCAAGGCTATCTAGGTCTTTGGGGAGGAGGCCGGTGCATTTGGTCTCATGTCCGCCTCACAAGGCATCCACGCGCCGTGTTTTGCACGCAGCAGTTAGTAGGGGTATCGATCCTTCGCGTACCCACAGGCACAAATTCTACTGTTTGCGCGAGCCTTGTATGAACAACAACATTGCATTTAAAAAGGTGGACATTATATGTAGATGTTAGGATGACCTCGTTGTACATGTGGGAAATTGCGATCATATGTCTTACTCCTATTGCAAGAGATGGAGCACTCGATCTCAGAACACGCGTGTTCATCTGCTAAGCTGGGCCCGAGTCGGGCGTAAGCTGGATGGGGCGCTGCTCTTGGCATGGGGTCGCAAATAGCCGCATCCACGAATCGTGCCTCTTAGCTCTGCGCTTCGAAAAAAAGCTTGCACCTTCTGTGGGTCAAATTCGGATCGCGGAACGAGGCCAAGGAATCCTTCCTGAACGAGCGCAAGACATGCCAGCGAAGCGTGCCGCGGCCCCTACTGATCCAATTCAAATGACACTGCCCTTTAGCGATACCGTACCTGCTGCTGATGCATCAAGCCTTTGATGTATTTCTCCCGAGCTATAATTTTCTCCCTTGGACGGTTGGATTTCAAGATGGTGGTTGAGTACATTGGAACCACATGCGTTTCCTTGCGCGATCGTCTCCAACGACATCGGCCTGCCTTGTGGTCAATGACAACCGAAGGTCTGCACGTGCTCGAGTATCACAGAACAGCGAGTCTTTGACGGTGAGCATCTAGGTACTGTGCGTACAGTGGAGCGCTTTCTATACCAGCCAAAGTTGCGCTGAGTGTATAGCGTCATTGCGACTGGACTCAGCAAAGAAATCGGTAGGCCATATGCATTTCGACAGGTATAGCTCGTCGTCCATGCCCGATCTTGACTGTATTGGACAAGAAAGCACAGCGCCTCCTACTGCTCGGAAGGATCCCATTGGTAGATGTCGCAACATTGGAGGCGAATAGAGTCCTATCGGCATACACAGCCGCCTCGTACACGGAGTGGTGCGTATGACTAGAGCGGGAATGGTCGAATTCTCCTTGGACTGGAAGACTGAAATTGAATCCAAAATGAGCTGATCGCGTTTTGGGATGCTGGTGCTGGTGATTTCGTAGAAGCAGGCGTTCTGGCCAGGCATTTGCTCACGGAATCAAGTTTTCCCTGCCATCGCTTCGAAAAGAGCATCGCGAAGACGGAAGTCATTATCCCATGAGTTGCTAAATAACTATCTGGGCGATACTGTAAAAAGCGTCCCCGAGCGCGTCGGTCATATCTGCTAGGATATCCAAGAGCGATACAAGAATTTGAGCCAGAACATTCGTCTCCGAGACCCACCAGGTCCTGTAGTTGTGGCTCACTTCATAGTAAAGCTTCATGAGTGCACGAAAGAAACTATCGAGGTTGTCAGCGATGGCCACAATGGATCCGACACCATCGATGCGCACGAACAGCCCTTCGGTGGGTTTGTGCGACATGCTCGCACAGCAGAATCCCGACGCCAGAAGCATTCTGTGTTAGTCGTGTTGGACATGGCTGACAACTCTCAATGATCTTCCCTCGAGACCTCAACATCCACGTTCCGGCGACCACGACTTTCTGGGCATCGGCATCAGTTGGCAATCAGGAACCTGTCGATCTGTGAGTGCATTATGGGTGATAAGGATTTGGACCCGAACCCAAGATGTCCGGTCGGGAGAAACATCAGAACTAGCATGCTCGGCAACTGCCTGCAATAGTTGTTTGATCCGACCCGCCCTAACGCAAGCAAAGGCGAACGCATGGTAAGTGTCTTTCATATTGAGGGAATAATCGACTGCAAATGGTATGCGCGGCAGCATGTAGTTTGGGCCTGCGATGCTCTTCGAGCGTTCTAGATCGGTGGCCATGTTGTGCAAGGCATGTCTGCAGTCGCGAGGATCCGAGCACTTATAATCAGCAAATCGCCGTAGCATGTCTGAAAGTTGGAAGTAATGCTGTCTGTCCCCTAGCTCCGAGTCAACAAACTGCATTCAGATTGGAAAATCCGGTGTCTATGAATTCATTCACTCGTAAACTGCTTTTCTGGCATGAATGAGATGATCTTCATTGCGAGTGTAATATCATCACTCGCTACACGTAATCGACAGTGTCAACCAGTACTAGAGATCTGACCTCGGCCGTAGTGATTGCAGGGCGTACTCACCGGACATAGAATGCAGCTTCCACGACTTCGAAATCATAGCGATGGCTTCCAACTGCTCATCCAATCTTCCACAACGTTTCATTGCATCTCGAAGCTTGTTGTAGAAGATCAGTGCCGTACTAAATCTGACCTATGAAATTGTACCACTGCCGTGTATCAAGGTAATATCTATGTTGAGAACTACCTCTTGAATGACCCACATGCGAGTAAACCTAGCGGTCACAGAATTGTAAGCACGGATCCAGAAAATGCTGGACAAGTTTACCATGCTAGATTTAAGAGAGCTGTAACATCCTTCTCTCTTGTGTTCTCCCGCAGTTTCTCGAGGACCACTTGATCCTCAAAGTTCTCTCACTGAGTACTAGAAAGCCACGATAAGCGCGTCGATCCGACTTCGTCGGATTTCCCACCTGCGCCTAGCCAAGCGAGTACAACTTTTGCCGACCGAAAGATCTCATGCATGAGAAGAATTTGGTGCGACTCTTCTGTATCGTCGGACGAATTAATGCATAATACATAGTGCATCAACCCACAGCCTCCTCTGCTCATTCTGTGAATGTAGTGTTCGAAGCACCTGGTCTATTATCTGTAATTCATAACGTAGAGGCGCCGTCGACGACAACCGGATGAGTCGTTCTTGGTTCTCCTCAGGCATGCGATAGCGCCTCGAAAGCATTGTGAAACGATTCGTCATTGTATATGGACGCTTTCTGAAAAGAAATGTTCAGTGATGATGCGTGCTCCCACGAAGGCTCGAGGGTCAGGATCCACATCTCCTCAGCCTCAGCCTGCAGAGGTTTATATTGGTAGACAGCAAGGATGGTATCTGACTAAAGCCCCCGAGTCGCTTGCTCGTGACGTCCATCGAGTGTGTTGAGGACGGTATCCTCGTGGTAGATGGTGAGTTTGAGTGAGACAGCCCCACCAAGGTGCACCACCTTCACTACTCCCGGCTAAGTGTTCCGAAACGGGGAGATGGAAGACATTAATGTTTCATTGAGCGTGTAGCACGTCGACATTCAATTTCACTCGAATCGATCTATGACTGTAAAGCCCCAAGTGAAAGCCTGCCCGGAAAAGGAAAGAACAATCTTGAGAATGAAAGAGCGGCGGTCCCGTGCGGCAGGTGCGATCCGGGCCTGATGACATAAGAATGCTTGGCGGTCAGGTGGCGAGGTTCGCAACACAGCCCGCACCGGAGCCCCTCTTAACCTGACTTCTCCCACGACTCCACCCGCACCCTCAGCCGACACCACCACCGCGCCCGTACACCAAACGTACTCCCTCAAACCGCGCTTCAGCAGAGGACTCGTCAACCAGATTCATGACCACGGACATCCAGAACCTCAAGTCCTTCGACCCGTTCGCGGAGGCCGAAGACTCAGTCGGCGACGTCAAGACAACTAGTCAGAATTACATTCACATCCGTATCCAGCGCAAGTGACCCCCCGCACCTCTCCGCGTGCTTTCGCGTCGTGTCGCACCCGCTAACGAGCAACAGAGCGCAATGGCCGCAAGACGTTGACCACGGTCCAAGGCCTGCCTAAGAAATTCGACCAAAAGAAGATCCTCAAGGTGATCAAGAAGAAGTTCGCCTGCAATGGCACCGTCGTCACCGACAGCGAGATGGGCGAGGTGATCCAGCTGCAGGGCGACCAGCGCAAGGATGTCCAAGAGTTCCTCACCGACAAGAAGGAGGGGCTGGGCCTCGATGCCAAAACCATAAAGGTCCACGGTTTCTAAGAAGCCTCTGCCGACGCGCGCAGCATCCCCGCCGTCACCGTTGCCGCTCAAAACAACAGGGCTTTGACCCCGATAACGATATTGAGGCGGCTGGTCACAAGGCTGGAGGCACAGTCAGCCGCGGGGTTGATCATGCGGCGCCGCGCCGGTAGATACCCATTTTGTACGACTCTTTCCTCACGACTTAGGCTCTGCTTTGGGAATGCGACGGAAGGAGGACACGTATTTCTCTCGAGTCATGTTTTTTTCACTCGGAATATGACTTATGGTTTGCAAATGGCGGGCTTGTGTAGAGCAGCCGCCTGCCCCTGGGGGCCAGCCTTCTCGATAATCAAATTAACAGGTTCGCTATGCTATGCGCTTTGTCTACTGTGTGACTGGTGTTATTTTGCGCTGTGACTCTGACACTTTCCGTTATCTGTGTGTTGACTGTGCGATGCGCAGACCTTGGAAGGTGCGCCCGTGGTTCCGCCTGGGTCCCGCTTTCCGGTACTTGCCCAACCGCATGCCATCATAGCATCACCCCACCGTCTACATCACAGTCGGTAAGTATTGGGTAGCTATCACGAGATGCGTTGTGTTATCGCATCCACATGGTCGAATTTGCATAGAAATTTAGGGTATCTTATTCCTCGTCGCCTTCCTCAGCCTCATTTCCTTTGTTCTCCGCTGGCGCCCTCGCCTCCTGCTTCCTGTACAGCTCAGCGAGGTATCCCGCCTCGGTCGCCTCATCAATCCCCTTATCCTCCCTCACCTTCAGGAACCTTGGAAATCTGGTGCTCAGCCCCCTCTCCTCGCTCACTAGCCCGATCGCAGCCGTGTACGTCGGACTGAGCGTCAAGTCGGCAAACGCGACTTCCCACACTTCCTGTGGCTCGAACCAGACATCCGGCGTCCCGGCCCCGCCATTGTACTCGACATAGCTCGGTTTCCCGCTAAACAGCACATTCGTGCACTCTGGGTCGTCCTTGTCGTACTTTGCGCGGTTGGCTTTGTAGAAGGCGTCAGTGAAGCCGCTCATACACTTGGTGACGGCTTCCAGCTGCCCGGTCTCGGCGTTGCGGATTGCGAGCAGGATGGGCGACCACCACGCGGCTTTGCGGCCCGAGCCGTGGAAGGCAGCGATGGGGATAAGGTCGAGGGTCTCGGAGGTGGTGTTGTAGTCCTTTTTCACTTTGAGCCAGGAGTCGAGGCGTTTGTCCGGCTCGTAGGTGGAGAGGAGGGCTTTGCGACGGCCGTGTGAGGGCTTGGAGGGCTCCTCTGGTGCGGCATCGGACGTGCTTGTGGCTTTTGAGGCCTTCGATTTGGGCCGGCCCTTTTTCTTCGGGGTAGGGGGCTCGGAGGCGGCATCGGGAGGTAAGTCGAGGTCAGCTTGTAGATCGGGATTGGGCAGGTTGTCGAGGACTTTGACCATGATGCCTTCGCATTTGATGTCGAGAGCGCTCTTGAAGAAGGCTTGCACAGTCTCTACATCGGCAGAGGTGGCGTCGAGGCTCTTGACCCACGTAAAGTGATGTGGTATCTCCACGAAGAGACTCCGAAGCAGGTTTCTGCGCTCCCGGAAGGGTCGATTGAGCAGTTCCTCGCCGTTAAGATACATGAGGTCGAAGGAGAAAAGGCATACGTCGATGGTGACGCTGCCTATGACCACGTCTTTTCTTGCCCGGTTTGCTAGCGTCTGGAACGTCTTCAGATCGCCAGACTCGCGGTCGATAGCTACGACTTCGCCTTCTAGAACGAAGCTTGATACACCTTCACCGCGTATCTTAGGCACTAGAGCGACCAGATCTGGATACTTGTCCGTCATGACCTCTAAATGCCGTGAGAAGATCGTCACCTTGCCGTGTTCATCACAATGCACTTGCGCCCTCTGCCCGTCGTATTTGTACTCGCAACTGAAATCTCGACTCTGCAATTTGGTGAGCATCTCACCCAAGTCGCGCGTTATCGATCCCAACATGGGACGTAGGGGTATATGTAGGGCTAAGCCGCATCGCACGAGGAGTTCGTCGCAGACACCAATCTCGAGGAGTGATGGGATGAGGTCGGTGTAGTTAGGACGCCGGGCAAAGCAGGCTTTGACGATCTCTTCGTTCCTTGCATAGATCTCAGCCAAATCTTCCTTCTTCAGCTTTTGCAAAGCCTTCCGATCGCGGGTCTCGAACTCAGCATTTGGAGGCTTGGAGAGCATGAAAGCTCGCGAGAGAGCAATGAGCATGGTCGTCTTGACAGCACCAATTCTCAAATGCTGTACTAGAGTTCTTACAATGTATCGACTCTCCTCTGCGCCTCTCGCGTCCTGAACAAGCCTTTCCACGATCCTCTGTTTGTTCTCCACGCTGCCATGTCCCTTGCTATTCGCAATCTTGACGAGCGAATCAAACACGCTCCTGATGGTGAGCGGCTTCGGCTTCCGCAGCGTGAACGACTGCCGCTTCTTTGCCTCGAAGGCCACGTCGCCCGGATCGCCGTATTTGTTGTGCAGAGTCTTCAGACCCGCGTTGTCCAACCCACAGACCTTCTTCAAAGCCTTGGAGATAGCTGATCCGCCCAGTCCCAGTTCGAGGTCGATGTACGGCGGTGAGATGGCGTTCGTCGCTAGCCACACTGCAGGAAGCAGACTCTCCGGATCGCCCTCAATTATTGTTCGTAGCAGATTGACGAGCGTATCCACAATCTTGATGCGACTCGTGGTGCTGTTGACGAGCACGAAGCAGCGCGTAAGCAGCGCGTATGTCGCGTGGCCACCCTCTGCTGCCCAGTGTGTCTGCAAGTCCGATATGTAGGTAGACGGATCGAACTCGAGGGGGCTTTCGTCGAAGGGTATGTTCGCGGAAACCGTGTCTTCGGCAGCGGCGGCAGACTGGAGCGAGAGCGTGTTCTTCCTGGGTGCTGCATTGATGGAAACCTCCGCGGCAAGCTTGTCATCGTCGTTGGGTGGAGTGCGCGTGCCCTGGTTTCCGATTGCATCGCCATTTGTCGCTAGATTTATCGCTAGATTCGTCGCTGGCTCCACAGCCTTCTCGGGCTTGTCGTAGAGATCGCTGGAGGTGGGTGCTTTGGCGCTTGCTTGCTGGTCTTGTTCGTTCCACTCTGCCTGCAACTTCCGCGCAAGCTCCTCGTCCGTAAGAGTGGATGTGTCTTGCTCGCCATTCGGAGTATCGCTGGCCTCTATAACCTTGACATCCGCCTCCCTTGTCGGTTTCGCCGCATCCTGCTTCTGCTTCGCGAAGAAGTAGTCCAGGCTGCGGACAGGCTGGCTGGAGCCATCATTCTTCTTGCGACGCTTGGTCGGGGTACTCATCTTCGAGACGAGGTGGCCGTGGGTGCCAATCAGTCATGATTAAGCCGGCATGACACAGCGGTTTTCGGTATGGCGGTAGCACTCATTCACGTCATGACGCGCTCGGACCACCGCCTATCCTCCTCTTCGCGTTACGCGACGCGACAAGTCACGCCCTGTATCTTCTTTCACAAAGCCTCCTAACAGTGAGACTTGTCCGAACGCGTCTTTCCTTATCCGCAAGCCGGATGTCTGCTTCTACTGCCAGCTTCGCCTGATTACATAGCCCAGACACTGGGATTGGGATGTTCTGACCCAGATTCGGTCTAGTGGCGTCATCTTAGTCCACTTTGTTTACTGTACCCCTAGTGGAGTGGTCTCGTATCAACTATGGTCCGACCGCAAAGGGTTCGTGCTTTCGACGAAGCCACAGGGCAAGTGTATGAAGAAACGCAAGTTCCGGTCACGTCGATGGTCTCAGCTTGTAAGCAATGGCCGAACCATAGTGCAGCTCAATCCTTGCTTACTTCACACACATTCAGGGCCAGACAAATGTAATGGTAGGAAGACGAAGCCACAGTCTTATCGTCATCGCGGACTGGGAGCCTCTTCACTGTACGATATGGCAATGCGATCATGTGCTTGGCACATCAACTTGTTCATGCCCAGCGATTTGCAATCTGCGGAATGGCATTTTGCTCACAGGATATACGAACACCTGCAGAAGAATCAGAACTTGACTGCGAATGCCTGGTCCCTCTTTCAGCAAGCATTTCCCGGCGAGGCTGAGCTCAACCGCACTTATCCAATTCGCATACCAGCTCTTTATGGCCAATCCGCCTCCGAATTACCATCCATCCAGCAGTGGCTCCGGCTGCTCCCCTTCTCACATTTATTATTGCTCAACATACAATGTCTCTGTCTCCGTCTTGATGACCTGATCACCCTAACAACGCTTCCTAATCTCGGCGTCCTGCTGATGCGGTTTGCCTATGATAAATTGCCGCAAGAACTCGATGACAAGGCGATGAGAGACTGGAGTCGGGCCGTGAAAGAGAAGGGCGCTTTCACACAGTTGCGCGTAGTTGGCCTCCATCATCACGCAGCAAGTCTACCAGCTACTTTGAAGGGACTGTCTCAATTCCCAGCACTCCGAATCTGCACTGTTGAGCCTCAACCTCCCTTGGCCTCTTCGCAAGCTGCTATATCACAGATTGCGAGTGCCGCGCTGCCGTTTGAACTACTTGTCGATGACTACACAGGTACTGCCGACAGCGATACCCCCGAGGCCGTTTGGTCGAAGGGAAACTTGCCCGGTAAGTTATCTGCGTAAGAAATAAAAGGCCGAGGTCGTTATTTGTACAGAACCGCATTCCGCAACCCGGTGTACGGCAAGGGTGCTCGGTTTACTGCTGCTTTGCCTAGAACCAAATCACACGCTGACTGTTCAGGAGTACATAGCTCCTGGACAGGCTCAGCACTGCATCCCGAACTGTTCTAGACAACTTCTCACCTTGCTCCCGCCCAAAAGAGCCCATCGACTTGGCTTCATTTCCTTGCCCATCCCCACGCCGACCATCGCTAACCCTACAGGAATTCTAGGCCATGTCAAGATGAAGATGCTATACGACTTAGCCGGCCGAATGCACCCAGATCAAGCTCCCGAAGACGTACCCGATTCGGCTGTACTCTCGGTATACTACGGCGCAGAACGAAATCTTGCATACAACAGATACCCACTCTGGTTCAAGCGACTTGGATCTGTCGAGACAGAGTATGAGGCTGGCCGCCAACCGAAGCGATACCAGGATGACCAAGGAGGGGAAGAAAGGACTGGTGGAGGGAAGAAGCCAAGAAGGCTTAGGGAAGGGAAGCAGATGGACATTGGGTCGTTATTGGGAGGGTTTGGATAAGGTGATGGAATGATACACACGAGATTTGATGTGGAGAATCCATAATAGGTACAAAATAATCTTGGGACGTATGGTCAACGACACTGATCAGTTTTCGTTTTTTCTTGCACCCAACCCTTGAGCTGTTTCTCAATGTAGAGTAAGTTACAACAGCATTAGCTTACCAGAGGTCCAGTCTGTTATGTCAGCCACTATGATAAGACATGATTCATTATTCGTTACTACATCACTCAATTACCCGGCCCCGTAAAGTTCCCGATAAACACGACCAAGATTGCACAATAAGCTGCACTCGCAGCGAAAAGCTCGTGTCTCGCCGCTTTCGTCAACAACGACATCGCCGCGCTGAAAAGCAGCGTAAACACAATCAACAACCCAACCGCGTTCAGCGTATCCCGTGTGTTAGAGTCCAAGGGAGAAACGGCTGAGGAACTCGAGAGACCCGACCCGGTGCCGGTGTGCACGTTCGTGGAAGTAAGCAGGTACATGGCAACGACGGGGACTACGAGCAGGGCGAAGATGACAAGAGTGATGAGGATATTGGCGAGCTTGTCGATGCGAGTTGAGCTGTATAGGGTGATGTATTTATTGGTTGTTTTGGCGCGGAGTTCAGGGGATTGGAAGTATTGCTTTGCATATGTCAATTACTTTGGTCTGGTGGCTTGAGAAGAAAAGAAAAGTATTTTGGACATGACATACCCCGAGCGGCGAGTGGACATCGGTGACTCCAAAGTTTTTAATGATACGCTTGAGCCACTCATCGATCTTGAAGATGGTCTTTTCGAGGCCGCCGTCGAAGCTGCCGCCCTCACGACCACTGTTACGCAGCGAGACGGTATCTTCCTTGCTGCGGATCGATTCCGTCTCGGCGTCCATGAGCGGCTTGTGGTTGTGGTGGAAGCGGCGCACGCTGCGGTAATTGCGGTCGCTCGGTTTCTGGAAGCTGTCTAGAGTTCGAGCTTTGATGAGGACTTTATCGTACTCCATTAATTTTGCTTTGATTTCCCGCAGAATGACTCTTCTGTTACGAGTGTCGCCTTCATCTTGGGCTTTTGCGACGTCGATCTCACGTGAACGCAGCCTGTCGGGGTTTTCGTCGAAGTCGTCCCAGTCGATGTCGTCGAGTTCTTTTTCTAGGGTCGTGATTTCGTCCTGTAGATCAAGCAGGACGCGGGAATGGAGATAGGTAAATGAGCGATAGAGAGAGAAGTTGGACTCGGATGCTTGAAAAGCTGCGAGTCTCGGAAAGCCGTTGGGCGTGTTGTCCACTGGGGTTATTAGGCAATGGATTGTGTTGACCAGCAACCAGAGGCTTACATTGGCGTGTTTTTATTTCCGTCACACCGACTGGTTCCGGCTCAGATTTGAAAGAGCCAGTCACGCGTCGTAGGAAAGTTGGTCTTTGCTTCTCGTTTTCTGCATGTGTCTTAGCAGGAGCTTCATGTCTTTTCTGGAGGCCGGGACACTCTAGACAATAGTCGCTGTGAAGGTGCGCGAGTTCACTCTGCACACACCGTGTGCGGAGTTGTTGCGACCCAGACCTACGGAGGTGTGATACATACGAGGAGGCTGTGCAGGCACGGCATATCCCGACGAGCGCGAGCTGGACTCGGACGAAGAACGGATCGTGGAGGCACCATCCTCTTCACCGATTTCGATGATGGCATCGCCCCCAATGGTTCGTTCGGTATCGGTGGGAGACTGTGGACCCATTTCAACATCATTGAGGACAGTGTCTCCCGTCATGGTGCGTGTGGGGGCCATAGGAGAGGCTGAGCGACCCGCGCGACAACACGAATCAGCGAAAACGACAAACTTTTGGACTCCGGTGGAATGAAACGAAATTTAGGCCGTCATTGAAGTGAAATCACAAATCTAGAAGTGGCTGAACTGCAGATGAGGAGTGTGGCGGGTGAGCAGTCTATGTACATGAATGATGCGCAAAAGCCCCCGGTGAGCGCCCGTAGCGATCGCCGGCTCCGTCCGCCAAAACGCCAGACCCCAATCGAATTCAGCTGCCTGAATCACAATCTAACCGTTCAGAGTCACATGCGCCACACTTCGCATTGACATAGCCACAACCAGGGTTACATTCAGCGCCTCTGTGTACTTTCTGCCTTCAACTCCTTCTCGCGGACCCATTCGCCATCCTTGTACAGCTTACCGTGGCCGTCGATTATCGATAGCTGATATTCCCAATAGCCGTATGGACTGATTCGAGCCTTTTTGATCGTGAAGGTGCCTTTCGTGCGCGCACCGTGCTCGATCACTGACATGTGCACTGTCTTGTTCTTCTCGAATTTCGCGGGAGCCTATCTGACATGAGACCTTGGAATGACTCAAAGGCGATATGCGACCTACATGTCTTGCCATCGGGTCTACGTACACGCCTGACTTTTCCATTGGCACAATATGCTGTCGCTCTGGAAGCTCCTCTTCCGACCACGCAGGATCCACTTCTCTCTGTGCGTAAAAATTGTCAGTCTGCTGTGGCAAGGTCTCTGGCGGCGTGCCCGACTTACACGTTGCACCGGAGCGGGCTGAACTTCGTCTTGGAGGGAGGCCATGTTCTCAGGGCGTGAATGAGGCGAGAGGCGCGGGGTAGCAGGTGCAATATGAAAGGCTGAAGAAAATGCGATGCGTGCAGACAAGGCTGCGACGATAATAATATGTACTCAGTGACTCGTTTGGTGCAGGCCTCCTGGACGCTCGCTGCCTTGCACCTTTAGAACTGACCGTTCGCGAAAGGAGGCTGATTGTGAGATACCCTGCACAGACGCAAGGGTTGTTGGTCTCATCAGGGCCAGCGCCCGCGGCACCAGAGCTGCTCAGCATCTACGATGTCGGCTGACATCTGTTCCCGTCGGAGGGTCCTCATCATTACTCAGTGAATAAAAATGGGACTACTCCACCCAGAATCTGAATTGTTTTTTTTAGTAATGCTACTCGTTGTCTCTGAATCTGCTGCAAGTAGAAAGAGGAGCGGATGGAAGGAGGATGGTTGGCCCCCAAATCGGACTGAAGTTAGTCAGCGAAGATTGCCTCGTCTAGACTGCTTCTGTGCCGTGCTCCTAGCGGCCCGTCCCACCATTATGGGGGCTGAACTGCTGGAGAGTAGTGCGCAAGATGCGTGCAGCTGTGCTGTTGCGAACACTCCTATCCTTAAATCCCGCCGCGCACCATGGCTCTGTGGACGCGTGCCCCTCAAGCGGTCGTTGACGCAACCATGGAATCCCTTATCGCGCCGCGCATTCCTCCTTCCGTGGATCTAAGAGATAAGGTCTTCCACCTCAAAACGCAGATCGAGTCGGTCGAAGATGCTCCTGGACACAGCTCAGACATCACCGGCGGGGCCGAGTTGATTGTTGAGAGCGATGCCGGCCCTCATGATGCTGCGCAGCAGAAGCGTGCTGCAGAGATGCAGATGTGGTGGGATGAAGCGATCGTGCGGAATATGGATTTGCCCGACGGATACGCAAAAGTTGCTGTGTTACTGGTGAAGTGGGAGGACGAGCTGGACGAGCTCAAGACAAGAGCGGAGGTGCGAATTGCCATATTGTTTATGGAGAATACTTCTGACCAATGCGCAGGCCGAAGAACTCTCCGCTGTCTTTCGCGATCGTTTCCATTTCGTCACCGAAACGGTTGAGCTCAACGTCTCATCTAAGCCGCAACAACAGATGCGCACCTACATGAGTGCATTCATACAGAAGCATGACGGACCACACAATCTTTTGATCGTGTACTATACAGGACACGGCATGTACCAGGAGGATCAGAAATACCTCGAACTCACCGCGAGTCTAAGACCTATGGACAGACGCGGCTTCCAGAAGGAAGCCAAGTGCAATTGGAACAAGATCCAAGAACTCCTCCAGGAGGAGGATGTAGAATCAGTAAGAAGTCCCGGGGTGCGAAGTAGTTGGCTCCGCCGTTTTCACTGTCTGGAAATGTCAGACGTTAGGAACAGACTAAAGCTAGAACGACCTACTTCTACCAAATCATCCTTATGTTTGAGAGCGTTTCACTGACTTTGTGCCCACAAGGATGTGTACGATACTCCCCAGTACAAATTTGCTGAGTCTGAGACATTGCAATTTCGTACACAATCCCACCTTGGAGACTTAAGCTGACTTTGTAGGCTTACGATACTCGACACTTGCTATGCTAGCAACCTGACAAAAGGTGGGAAGGAAGAGACCAGGACCTTCGAACTTCTAAGCGCTTGTGCCATCGACTCGACGACGGCTGCGCCGGGTGACAATAGCTTCACTCGCGCACTCATCGATACATTAAAGAGGCTTCACGGGCAATACGGCGAGAAGGGCTTTACTACGTTCCACCTGAACCAAGGTATTGCCCTTGACAAGAGACGCCATGACACGCCGCCCCAATTATGGTCCCTCAAGCAGCATCTTGGACGGCACATACATCTTGCCCCTCTCAAGCCACAACAAACGTGCGAGCTGAAAGCTCGGCGACTACATCATGTACCACGAGGCTACCTCACACTTCGGTTTGCGCTGCGGGATGAATCACTCACGCAGGAACAAATCGAGTTTCTGACGCTGCAGCTGTCTAAAGCGTTTAACAACAAGCTGCTCGTTGGCCTGAGTCGCATAGACTGGCTCGGGATCAAGCCCGCGCGTACTACCAACTTTCGCCGGGCAGCACTCGCAATGTACGTGGTGCGAAAATGGAAGAGGATTTGCGAACGCCAAAGGAAAAGACAGGTGGATGGAGTTGGCTTACCCGATGGTTCAACAACCGATGCGCCGGCTGCAACTCGTCGGAAACGTCCCCGCGACAGCTTCACCAACTCCCCTACGCCTGAGCGAAAACGTGACTATCTCGCGGCCTCACAGCCACCCTCACCCCCGGTATCCAATTCTTCGAAGGCCTAGCATGGCACACATGGCGCTATCTAATAACAACGCAACTTTTTCGATTGATCACAACTAGATGTCCCTTGAAACGGAGCGTTTGCGCTAGGATTGGGGTCATCCAACTCTGTCCATATCTCGATGTAGCCATCGTGAGTACCCAGATTGCTCCGAACCTCCAACCGAATTTCATGATCACATTCTCGAGCCATTAACTGTTAGAGAGGCGGCCCAGAAGTTTGTTGAGTCTGTTCGCTGCAGAACCTATCCCATCTCTGAGCTCAAGCGCTGACAACATGACGTTTTCAGGGCCCTTGTGAGATCCCCCTCACATCGGGGTGTGCGCCCGCCCGATTGTCCAGATTGCCTGCCGTACCTGCCCACATTTACCCCACAATTTCAACTCGATCGGCCAACGCCCGTCATCTTCTCAATTGGTTGGCCCCGAATTCACCGCGTTGGGCCACGCAAGCTTGCCCCGACTTTGGTTCAAGGTACGACATCGATTATGGCCTAGTACCTAGCTGCGGTCACGCCCAAACGTCGTGACAAGAAAGAACTGGAGAAAAGCCCAGTCTTACTAGACGCATGAGGGGCATATATTCGGGGCCTAGTCCCAAGGACATTACTCGATGTTGTCGCGATGTACCTCTGTTAGCTCCAGGAGCAAAGTTCGAGACTCCGATACAGGTGCGATAGTTCTGCTTGGAGTCTCCACAACTACTGAAATCTCCAGACTTGCTGCATACCGATGGCTACTTCTGTCAATGTTGGGTAGTCGGTTCTGCACGGCATCGCCAAGCGCCTTCCATCGCGAGATCGCGGCTCCGCATGGCATCAGACGCCCAGGTCCGCGGCCTGTCTGTCCCTAAACTCCCGTCTTTGAGCACCAGTGTTCGAGCACCGCGGTCCAACGAGACCTTTCGGAAGACTGAGAGGTGACTCTCGGTGTCATGCATCCATCCCAATCTTTCGTAGCATCGAGTCCGTTACATGTAGCCCTTTGCTATGCTTAGGGCATATTCTCAAATGAAGCTGTACGTAAAGGAAATGGAGTTCCAGACCAAGACTAGAGCGGGATGGCAATAATGATGCAAAAAGATGACGCTGTGCATTACGCCAGCTCGCTCGCTGGAGGAGTATATAGAACCTGAGGCTTTCCAATCCAAACAAGCCACCAATCTCACGAACCTAGTCATCATCAATGTTCAGGGGTTGCATGACGTGAACTTTGTTCGATACAGATCACGTTGACCTTCTTACTCGTTCACTCACACGTTCTAATTCACCCACTCGCTCATCAACATGCGTCTCACCCAGGCCGCCGTCATTGCTATCCTCGCATTCACCGGAGCTGCTGCTCCTGTGGTCAACGCGAACACTCTCGCTATCCGCGGTGGTGGGAGCGCCCCAGATAGTGATGCTAGCCAGTCATGGTCCGGCTCAGGTTCTTCCAAGGGAGGCGCATCCGGCTCTGGCTCCGATAGCTGGGGTTTCTCGGGTTCGTCAGGCTCCGGTAGAGAAGCAGGAAAGGGTGGAAACGGGGAGCAAGAAAAGGGCAGCAAGGACGCAAAAGGAGTTGCTGGGGGTGCTAAATCCAGCGCAGATGTCAACAAAGGCGGGAGTGGAGCAGAAGCAGCCAAGGGCGGAAAAGGAGAAGAGGCAGCCAAGGGCGGCAATGGAGGAGAAACTGCTAAGGGCGACAATGGAGGTGCCGCGAAAGGTGGGAATGGAGGAGAAGCAGCCAAGGGGGGCAATGGAGGAGAAGCAGCCAAGGGCGGCAATGGAGGAGAAGCAGCCAAGGGCGGCAATGGAGGAGAAGCAGCCAAGGGCGGCAATGGAGGAGAAGCAGTCAAGGGCGGCAATGGAGAAGACGCCGCGAAAGATGGTGAGGCAGGAAAGGGTAATAACGGCGGTGGAGAATCAGCGAAAGGTGGTGAGGCAGCAAAAGGAGGCGCCTCCGGCGGGGCAAGTGTCTCTGGACCTAAGTCTTCCTCCTCGGATTCTAAGGCTTCCACTGGAGGTGGCTGGAAGCTGTTGAAGGCCTAAGCATGACATAGCCAACCTTAAGGCCTTGTGTTGCACCTCTACATGAGTCTGCGCTACGCCATAGGAACTGTTACGAAGCTAAAAATTACGCCAGCCATCGAGATCGCAGGCCAACCAGATATATATGTACTTTACATATTTGACGATGACACGCTCCTTTCCTTTTCAAAAAACTTAGGTACCTCAAATGAACATGATGTGGTTGCAATGTTTCCTCGGGTCTCCTAAAACATTGTACTGCTCAGTCTCCACATCCACTTGCTCATATGCGACTTCGATGTCTTTCACCTCAAGCACTTACAACATCTTTCCGTGAATTATTCCTCGACCGCGGCAAGATGTTCTCATGGGCATTTTGCATAGAAACAGATTCCAAATTAGAGACCGCGAGTATGCTGGAATAATTTGATCATTCAATGTACGCACCGTTTTCTGCTGTTCTTGTTCAGCATAGGGAAGACGGAAACACTGCCTATTTTGCACTAGCTTACTATTGGCATTCTCAACCTTCCCTCACGCAAACATCGAGGTGCCCCCGCGAAGACCCCACAAACTGTGCCGTCTCCCAGTTGCGGTCTAACGTCCTTGAGGCTCTCATCGGCTGCGAATCAGAAGACTGGGCGGCGCAGGAACGCCAATAATCTACCAATTAAAATCGCCGGAGATTTGACCGTCCACAGGACCCCGCAAAGCCTCGCAGTGTTTCTCGGAACGCGTCGCAAGCTCGAAGCAAGATGACGACCCATCGGGCCCTTCTCTCAAGAGGGAAATGCTTACAACAGCGCACTCCCGAAGCGGATCGCAGCGGAGTATGCTGGTAGAGTGGAGGAAGTCATAAACCTCCAAAGTATATATACCAGCCTCCTAGTAGCGAGACACAATATCCATCGGAACGACCGAAAGCTCCCAAAAGTGACCTAGCAGCAGCCGTTTCGAATTCTCAAGATGTATCGGGCGACCCAACTGCTGACCGCAGCAACTTTGCTAGGCGCAACGACTGCATACAATCAGCGCAGATACATTGACAACTCGTCTGGTACTCCCGAAGTGATCATCCCAGGGGCATCATCGTACAACGGTCTTAACCTCGTCCCGCAGATGGGATGGAACACCTGGAACGCATTCGGCTGTGATGCGGATGAGGAGTTATTACTTTCTTCGGCACGGCACCTCGTCGATTTCGGATTGCGCGACCTAGGCTATAATATCATTTCTCTGGATGACTGCTGGTCTATAGGGAGAAACTCCAGCGGATACCTGGTTGAGAGTCGTATGTATAAGACTTGCCATACGGCGACGGACACTGACAATACCTAGCTATCAAGTTCCCCTCGGGCATGGCATCTGTTATATCCCGACTTCATGATATGGGCTTCAAGTTCGGTATATATTCATCGGCGGGTACATTCACGTGCGCAAGATATCCTGGATCGCTTGGCTATGAAACGCAAGATGCAGAACTCTGGGCCAGCTGGGGGGTAAGGTACTCTCACCGCTGCGAGCCAGAGCTTGCTGACACCTCATTTTCAGGTGGACTACCTCAAATACGACAACTGCTTTAATCAAGGACAGTCTGGAACACCGAAAATCTCCTATGATAGGTACAACGTTATGTCTCAAGCTCTGAACAAGACGAATCGCGAGATCATATACGCCATGTGCAATTGGGGGAACGACGATCCGTACGACTGGGCATACCTGATCGCAAACTCTGGACGTATGTCTGGTGATATATATGACAGCTTTAACCGTCCAGATGATCGTTGCCCATGCACCGAGGCCCCTGGCTGCGCGTGGCCTGGTTTCCATTGTAAGTACAAAACCAAATACAGATGATAGTCGAGACAGTTGGCTGACTCCTCGTTCTCGGCAGGTTCCATCATGAATATCTTAAATAAGATGCCATCCATAACCAGCCGCACCATGTCTGGCTACTTCAACGTAAGAACTCCGGGAGTACAATGTGGCTGTTTTCTGCTATTATAATTGTCTGAAGTTGCCGGACTTTAGTAATAAGCTGAATCAAGACGGCCACTTGTACTCAAGCATCTCAAGTTTTGAGCATCTCACTGACGTTCTACCCTACCCTTCAGGACATGGATGGTCTCGAAGTAGGCAATGGGGGACAAGACGACAACGAATACGTTACGCACTTCTCCATGTGGGCTATGAATTCGTCTCCTTTGATGATCGGCACCAACATCGACACTCTTTCGCCTCAAAATCTAGCCATACTCTCAAATCCAGCGGTCATAGCACTGAACCAAGACCCATCAGCCGGAGCAGCAATCAGGAAATGGCGCTACTTCGTGGATTTCGACGATTATGGCCAAGGAGAGATCTCTTTGTGGACCAGAGTCCTTGATAATGGTGATACGGTCATTGCGCTTCTCAATGCGGGTAACTCGAGCAGGACGATGAACGCTACAATGGACGACATTTTCCTTGACCAGCGCACTGCGGGTGCGTACAAAGCGCCGCCTGAGCTAAGTGAGACGTGGGATGTGTATGACCTGTGGGCAAACCGCATGTCGAATGAAGAAGCTCAAGCAATTCTTGATGGTGGTGGCAATGCCACAGTCAGTAATGCAACGAGGACGGAAACATACAATGCTACGGCGACGAGCTATGCTGATGGACTGAGTAACAACGTTACAGCGTTGTATGGTGCTCATATAGGCAGTATTGCACCGAGCGGGACATTCACCGCGGAGATTGCGAGGCATTCAGTTGGTGTGTATCGCTTGAGGTCTCAAGGGAGTGGAAGCCTGAGGAAGAGAGATGAGCTATAGTAGCGAGATCTTCGTGTTCCAACGAGGGTTATGTAACCAAATGCATCATGCGTTTCTATATTATGAATCTTCGAACTGCCCGCCATTCCACGAGTTTGGCTACATAGATCTCTGGAATCCTTCAACTTCGACATCCCAATCCTCTGGAAAGACAGACCCTGCAAGGCCATCCCATCCTCCAGCCATCATTCCGACAGCAAGCAGCATCCCTGCACTAGCAGGGAAATATGGCGTTGCGACTCTGTTCCCTCCCTCGGGCATGCCGAGCTCATTGACCTGGTTGTTCACGTCTAACAGCCATCGAACTGCTTGCTCGCCGTCACCCAATCTAGCTGCTGCCATGGCCATAAGCGGGAAATCCCAGCCATAGAGGTTCGCCAAGTCCCACGAAGCGTACACTTTGTCCACAGTGTTCTGGAACACTGTCAAGTTGAGGCGAGGGTCCGGTGGTAGCCAACCGTAGAGACCTAAGAACCCCGGATGATCTGATGCTATTTCGGGTGATGTCCACATGTCCTCAACGCCTTCATAGAGAACGTATGCGTTGTCTTGGATCGGAAATGAGGCAAGGTTGTCCTTTACGGTACGCCAGCTTGCGGGTACGACCTGATGTTGCCGCTCCTTCCATTTCGCCGCAACATCCAGACCAAAGCGCCAATACGCCAATTCAAATGTTGGGTTGACCGTTTGGTTAGGGTTGGTGTTCTCCGAGACTGGGTACATTGCTGGATTGTATTCGCATTAGCTAAAGCCACGTTTCAGGGTCTGCAGAGTGCTTACGCGGCCCCAGGTCATACACTTTCGTAGACTGATTGTACCAGGCATAGCTGGCCATGAAGTCAGCCACGCCAGCCAAGACCCTGTCCCACTTCTGGAGTGTCTTCTGCGTCGGAGATTTTCTGTACTCCATCTCTGCAAACCACATCTATCTAGGTCAGTACCCTATCTCACTGGGCTTCTATTGGGCTCCACAAAAGGGCACTGAACTTACCGGATGGGGCTGCTGCCAGATCAGGAGGGAATTGATCTCGCCAGGTGCGGACCAACCACTTGGGTTATCATCTTGCATCTTGCCTATGCGTGCCCCTTGGTAGCCTTGATGCTTTGCTCGGTCGTAACTAGATGGCAAGAATCTTTCATAGACTCCAATAGTGCGATTATAAAGGTCCCACTTGTTCCATACAGTCCAATGAGCGAGATGCCTGAAGTTCTCTTTAGCTCACGTGTACACCTCGGTGACTCTGTGCGGTTCTTCCTTACCAGAAGATCATTTCACAATGGTACTTGCCGTACCAACCGTTGTTGACAAGTCCGGACTCTTGTGCAGGGTCTTTACCAGCCCCATTCACAGCCAGCAGATATTGCGTCAACACAATGCGGCGCTGCAATTCTTTGGCCGAAGAATTCGTCGCACTTGGAAGAGAGATAAAGGCGCCAGTAGACCAGTACTTCTTCCACCAATCTTTCGCACTTTTCTTCACGTCTCGGAATGACCCTTGACTGTTTGCCGCCTTGGGCGCAAAGGTCGCGGTAAAAGCGAACGTTTCAGAGTCCTTCCCAGTGAGCACGTAGGAATGGGTTTCGTTATTTGTCCGCTGTATGCGACCTTCGCTTTCCCATCGAATCTCTGTGTCATACGTAGTTGCGTCAAGCGTATGCGTGATGGTGGCGCTGTTCTTCCTAGACGTCAACGTCGTAGTGTGGTTGGACGTGGCATTGAACAGTCCCACGAAGGGCGCGTCAAATTTGTTTTTCCCGCTGGCGTACGGGAAGTCAAAAAAGACACCCAATTCTCCGTTGCCCAAAAGCTCAGAAGTGATCGTTACAGCAATCGTGTCTATTTCCGGGCTGGCAATGGTCTTTACTGTCACGCTCTTGCCGTGCCACGAGAAAGAAGACGAGATTGTTCCCTCCCAAAGGTCCAGTGTCTGAGTTCGCTCTGTGAGCTCGTCTTCTGTTACATTCTTGCCTCCGAACCAAAGTCCGATCCTTCCAAGATTGATACGATGCGGGTTCGCGATGAGCCACTGACTAATGTCTTTCTCCGCAGGGTTGGGTTGGTTGTAGTTCACGAGTCGACCATGTGTCCACCAGTCCTGACCAGTAAAGTCGGAAATCGCGGTCTGGTTAGGCGTAGTTGGCAGAGACGAGTTGTGCCAACCCCACGATGACAGCGTGTTGTGCGGGAGGAACGTCTGCAGACCTGAGACGTCGGCACCAAAGGCAAAGTTGCCGTTCCCAACTTGGACTGGGCTATATGCGTGTGACTGGTTCAGTCGCAGATTGAACTGTCGTATAATAGACTCGCGATCGATCTTACAGTCGACGACGGCCACCAGCGCGGCCAAAAGCCATGTTGATGCCAGCGAATGGGAGGCCAGCATCGTGATAATGGACTTGAAGAGCTCGTGCAGCTACAGACACCATCTTGTACTCTCAAGGATACGAATATGGCATCATCACAGTGTTTCCGGCAGTCTCTTAGTCGTTCCTTACATTGATGGATAAATTGCCGGTTGATCATTCCCGAGGTCTAGTGGCGCGCCAACTCCAGCGGGGTGTCGCGATCGACAGATCTACTGCAACGCGCGGGGGAATGTACCCCGAATTTACAAACAATACAGTCCAGCGATCGTCGAAATTTCATGATTCGCTACACCTCGTGGAGAAAGATGGCAGGAGTGCTCCAAGCGGATAGGTACGCTTTCTGATGGGCTTAATGCATCCGGCCAATCAGCGTGCAAGCCAAGGCTTGCCTTATCGATAACAACAGTCGAAAAAAGTTCCAGCCCAGCGTTCAGGCAACGCGACTAACAACATGTCGAAAAAGCAAAATGAGGAGGCTCACAATGGAGGGGACACCCAGAATGCAGAGATTACAAGAGGCAAAAAGAGAAAGAGGAAAGGCGGGGATGCCGGTGTCGATTTGAGGAAAGGTGCTGGGAAAGTGACGAAGTTTGACGACGGCGGCAAACAACCGATTGAGGAAGTACTCAGCGCTGTTCCTACCACTTCAACAAAGACGCCGAAGCCCACTGAGCCCAAAAGTTTTTCACGTGTCGAAGAAGGCGAAGCACCGGAGGTTGAGCAGCGCCTGAAGGGACCCCGACCAGATCAGCCAAGAGGGAAATACGAAAAGCGACCTGAAAATGTCCGGGATGACCCCGAACAGCAAAGAGAACAGCCTAAAAAGGCTCTTTCGAGACCAAGGAAGACTCCAAACGGTGAGCAAACCACTCACCGAAGTCCTTACCTGATCAAGAAACGCGACGAACTTCTTCCAAAACGCAAAGCATTACCCATCTGGTCTCAGGCAGATGCTATCCGACAGCGCTTGAGGGAAAACAATGTACTTGTGCTCACCGGTGAGACGGGTTCCGGTAAATCCACGCAGGTACCACAATTTCTGCAATCTGAGGATTGGTGTACTAAGACTATTGCAATCACGCAACCGCGCCGTGTGGCCGCGATCTCGCTCGCCAGACGAGTTGCCGAGGAGATGGGAAGCTTGTTCGGCGCACAGAGTCCCGCGGCCAAGGTCGGATACAGTGTTCGCTTTGATAATGCTGCCGGCCCCAACACAAAAATCAAGTTCTTGACCGAGGGTATGCTGCTCCAAGAAATGCTGCGAGATCCAGATATGAAGCAGTACAGCGCGGTGGTTGTTGATGAAGTCCATGAGAGGAGCGTCAATGTCGATCTGATCCTTGGTTTCCTGAGAAACCTGGTCTCGAGGATTGGGCGTGGCAAGGGAGTACGGAAGCACCCGCTGAAAGTAGTCGTCATGAGTGCCACAGCTGATGTAGAGGGTCTCGTGAATTTCTTCGCCGAGGGTTTGGATGAAGACCTAAAAGCTCCCGAGACCTCGGGCGGACCTACAACAGTATCACAAGCAGCGCGCGATCGCATCTCAACCTGCTTTGTCGAAGGCCGCCAATTTCCCGTCAAGACTACATACCTACCCGAGCCGACCTTAGATTGGGTCGAATCCGCGTTGAAAATCATCTTTCAGATTCACTATAAGGAGCCTTTACCTGGCGATGTTCTTGTTTTTCTAACGGGACAAGATAAAATCGAAGCTCTGGAGAAACTAGTGAACGACTATGCGGCAGCAATGGACAAAGACATGCCGAAGCTGCTTGCACTCCCTCTGTTTGCCGCTTTGCCCCAGCAAGCTCAGCAGCGCATCTTCCAACCGACCCCTTACCGGACTCGCAAGGTTATCCTAGCTACGAACATCGCCGAAACATCGGTCACTGTACCCGGTGTGCGTTTTGTTGTTGATTGTGGAAAGTCGAAGATTAAGCAGTATCGCAGTAACTTGGGACTGGAGTCGCTCTTAGCAAAACCAATCTCTAAGTCGGCCGCGATCCAGCGTCAAGGTCGTGCTGGCCGTGAGGCGCCCGGGCAGTGTTACCGACTTTATACCGAGAACGACTTCAAGACACTGGAAGAGCGAACAATGCCAGAGATTCTTCGTTGCGACCTCAGCCAGTCCTTACTCACCATGAAGGCGCGCGGAGTTAACGACGTGCTGCACTTTCCTTTCCTAGACCGACCACCACGAGAAACCCTCGGCAAGGCCCTCATGCAGCTTTTCCACCTCGGCGCTTTGAATGAGGACGGAACGGTCAACGATTTGGGTATCAAGATGGCTAAGCTACCCGTCACACCAACGCTTGCCCGCATTATCGTAGAAGCTGCGAAGCCGGAACATGACTGTCTACATGACGTGATTGATATCATTTCAGCTCTTAGCACCGAAGACAGCATATTTTTCAACATCGCCACCGAGGAGAAGAGAGAGCGAGCCGAAGAAGCGAGAAGGAACCTGTATCGCCGTGAAGGCGATCACATGACGTTCTTAGTAACAGTCCAGCAATACGCCGAGGAGCAGACAGACCGGAAGGCATGGTGTGAGAGACACTTTGTATCTCACCGCGCTATGCAGAGCGTCATGGTAAGATCTAACCCAAATCTTAAATCCTTGTCTTGGGACGATACGAAGTATTCACACATCACAGAACATCCGCAAGCAACTCCGCCAGCAATGCACCCAACTCAAACTTCTCTCATCGGAAGCACCGACGTCCAGTTCATCGCCAAACACCGACGCAATACTTGCCTGCATATTGCGAGGCTTCGTCTCAAATACTGCGCGATTGTGCCCTGATGGCAGCTACAAGACCTTCTTCCACAATCAACTTGTAGCTGTCCATCCTAGTAGCGTGATGCATGGACGCAAGATCAAAGCTGAAGCGATTGTGTTTAGCGAGTTTCTTTTCACGAATAAGTCATATGCGAAGAAGGTGAGCGCAGTACAGATGAATTGGGTAGGGGACGTAATGAAGGAGGTCGTACCTATGTGAGGAAATATCGAACTATTGACTATATATACACATTTGAAACGGCCTATTCACACCTGCCAATACTTTCGAAGTGAATGTAGGCTAAGTTGACTGGTTCAGTAGACTGATGAGCATGTTGGCGACATCCGAAGTGGGATAGACGTAACAAGCCTAGCGCAATCGCAACCACCCCTGCGCAAATCCTCCACAACTGTTCCCCTCGGACAATACAGGCACTGCCATTGGTCTATTTGTTTCTCTAGAGGGTCTGCTATGTCTGTAGTATCTGGCGATCAGGAGCGATTTCAAGCTCCCTCGATACCACCTTTTGAAGGTCGACAGATGTCTTGATGACGTATATGACTACACAGCGCACAAAGGTAGCGGAGCTGGCATAACTCAAGACTACAACATCGCGACCATGGCTTTGACGGAGGCATACAACACCTTCAGAAAGGCCATCTGCACCGCACCCCCTGCAGATGCATACTTCAGATGGGACGCACCAGGTGTCGAATCCTCGAAGCCCAATGAAGAAGACACATCACGCAAAATTGGCGAAACAATGAACAAGATGCAACAGCACAACTTCGACAAGCATCGGCATACATACCGCGCGACTCATGTCAAGATGCAAGGTATTGTCAAAAGAAAACTCACGGTCCTGCCTGACCTTTCAAAACATCTCCAGCACAGCCTCTTCAAAGAACCGGGGAAGACGTACGACGTTGCAGCTCGCTACGCAAATGAGCCAGTCTTCCTTCAAGCAGACCAAGACCCGGGGCTGCGCGGTCTATCTATGAGGGTATTCGATGTTTGAAGGAGAGCGCCTGCCCGCCGCCAATCCCGGCACCACGTAGGATTTCTTCGACAACGCACCCAGCATCGAGTTAACAGACGTGAACACTTGTCTGGGGCGTTATGCAGATGCGGGAAAATTACTTTGCCAGCCCGACTAAGCTTGCTGCAGCTACGAGGTTGCGGACCGATGGTTTGAAGTAGGTTGCGCCGTTCCAGCTGCCAAACACTAATATGATAAGCCTCATTGATGTGCAGCCGCCCTTTGAAGAATAACACCCCAACGAAGATTCTTGCGCCTATACTCTTCATAACTCAAGCACGCTCCGCTATCAACCATACCAGGAAAATTTCGATTTCCATCGCCTCAGAGCACGAGAGCGAGGAGTCTAGGATCTACGCTAAGATCGACGCTGAAATGGAGTCTGAGACTGACACTGCACGTCGAAGCGGCCAAGTCATAGCAGTGCGTACAAAGGCCCAACGCAGCGATCCAGACAAGGACAACGGGAAACGAGCGCTGTCTAGGAAGGCTTGTCGAATCGATGCCAGACGGCACGTGGGCTGAATGCTGCAACTCCTTCCGACCATTCTATTGCAGGAAGCTAGGCAGGCTGACCCGCAAATCGCGCTGGCCATTGATCGATGGCTTACCAGTGTGGCGGTTACAACTGCCCCTCCGAGAAGCATCAACATATTCTCGAATGGCAGAACACGTGGTAGGTACTTTTCGTCTACGAATGCTCACAAGAAGAGTAGGGAAAACTCTATAATGGTGAGCTGGATGGCTCACATATGTGTGGCAATGGTGGATGTACCGAGCGAAAGCATTTCGTATCGAAGATCGCCAGAAGCACCTCGCTCGCAACAACTGCGTTCGCAATGGCCATTGTCTAGGCTGCAACCCGCCATGAATGACTCAACTGAAACTTAGCAATTCCGAAGCCTCCAAATCGTGTGGTTCAGTGGTTGAGAAGAAAAAAGAGGTCATCTGGTTATGCCCTTACAGCGGGCTGTTCTGGGTCGCAGTGAAGTTGTGGCCAAACCTCACAGGCATCGCTCAAGAGAGGCTCAGGCACATGCAGCTGCAGCTTTCCTAGCACGACATAGGCCATTCCGTTCTCCCACAAGGAAAATCTTGATGGAAAGTCAGGCCAATCAGTGTGGTTTCGATGTCTAGCACCATCCACAGACGTTCACGTCACCCCTTTTTCTGTATATTCGTCTAATTCACGCGCTATTTCCACGCTAGTGCAAAGCGCTACTCCACACGAGCATTTTGCCTTCCATGGCAACCCCACGACACTGCATGTTACCACCTTCCTTTACGAGCTTACCCCGCACTTTTTGTACAGTGGACTCTTCAAATGTCGATTTTAATATTGCTCAAGTCGCTCCAGAGGAGCTAAGCCTTTTGCCAGCCCGGAATGATGTCAAGTTTGACTAGAGCGAAGCGCTGATGTATCCTTTGAATTTTTATTTTTTTAGTTCATCTACCACATTGATTTTGTCGCACTCGCGAGGACCACACATCAGCACACATCAGCAGCATCGCGTTCTCTACGGATCGCTGAGTGTAGGACTAGAGAGTGCGGGCTGGCCTCAGCTAGTGCTAGAGTACCCCGGATAGTCTACGTTGTTTCCTGGGGTTGTGAGTAGGTTACTCATCATCCGCGTGATCCTACTAGCGAATAAGGACTATCCAAACCCCCGTTTCTAGAAGGTAACTTCAGCGCGGGAAATGGCTTGGATTATGGCAGGGGCGAATTGTTTTCGTGGATCACCTGCTGTGCTTTGCTTTTGGCTACGGCTGGCTGGAGGCTGGAGAGGGTTCGCATTGGTGGAGATGGCTGAGACAGAGCTGAGTGGGCAAGGGAGAGTATCATATATAAGGATTGTGCTTGGCTCAAAAATATGGGTATAAGATCGTTGGCTTTGAGCTGTGTCGGAGCGTTGTTCATTTGTTGACTTTCAAGATGAGGTGGTCGACTCTCCTCCCCGTGCTGCTGGCCGCTAGTGCTCACGCATGGATGCCTCAAGACCGAAACCTCGCCGCTTTCAACCGCAACTACAACGCACACGGAAAACGTGTTGCCGCGCTGCCGAACAAAATCCGAGGTGTCAATCTCGGCGGCTGGCTCGTCTCGGAGCCGTGGCTAATGAAGAACGAATGGACTCAAGTCATTGGATGCCCAGCCTGCTCGGACTGTAATAGCAATGGAGGGAAGTGCTCAGAGTTCGACTGCGTGAGCGCAATAGGGCAATCTGCGGCTGATTCGGGGTTCAACAAGCACTATACGGGATGGATTACACCTGCGGATATACAGGACATTCATGATGCGGGACTGAACACGATACGGATACCGATTGGGTACTGGAGTCTGCGGGAGCTTGTGGATAGTAGTGAGCATTTTCCCAACATGGGGGATCTGAAGTATCTAGATGCAGTGATCCAAAAGGCGGCGGATCTGGGCATGTTTGTGGTCATGGATCTGCATGCTGCTCCCGGCGCGCAGAAGACAAACGATGCGTTCACTGGACAGGTGAGGCGGACTGAGCTCATGATGAACCACATCTTATACCTGACTGTATACAGTGTCTTCCACCCGCATGGCTACCTGGGTTTTTTATCCAGAGGAACTACGACCGAGCCAGCAAATGGCTTTCCTGGATGACGCAGCGAATCCATAACACGCCATCCTACGCGCAGACCGTTGGAATCATTGAGGTCGTCAACGAGCCGCAGTCCTCCCGCGAAGGGATGCCTGCCGAAGAAGTTAACACCTTCACGCAAGTCTACTACCCGCAAGCGCTAAAGGCCGTGCGCGACGCTGAAGCCGCGCTCAACGTGCCCGCCAGTGATCGGCTCCACGTCCAGTTCATGGACAAGCTCTGGAGCTCCGGCGACCCGAAAGCGCACCTCCCCTCCGACTCCGCCATCATCTTCGACGACCACAACTACGTGGGCGGCGCCGTCGGAGCTATCAGCCACCCCGGCAAGCCCCAGGATGTCAAACAGGCCGACTACATGTGGTACACGTGCTACACAGACGACAGGCTCTCGGACGGCGACGTGCCCAAAGTCGTTCAAGAGTTCAGTCTTACAGTCGACGGGGCGGTCGAGGGGAACAATGAGTTCGCTTGGGATGCGAGCCAAAATCAGGCGTTCTATACACAGTGGTGGAATGCGCAGCAGCGGCTGTACGAGCAAACGAACGGGTGGATATTCTGGACGTGGAAGGTTGGCAATGAATTGAATAATCCACGTTGGTCGTATCAACAGGCGGTCGCGCGGAAATGGATTCCTGGGAGTGCGGCAGGACTGGAAGGGACGAGGGCAAACGATGTGTGTAAGACGTACTTTGGGACGAGTGATGGGAGAAATTAGGTGAGATTACGGCACTCCCAGCAGCATTCGATTGATGCTTCTGTGAGAGGAACCTCATGTTTGTGACGTGGTAGTTGCAAAAGACCTGAATTCACGCCGGCTGACACGACATTCGGAAACGTAGGTGCGTACCTCATCCTGTGTTAACTCATTCTACTACACGTTCATGAACTTGTCGTGTAACAAGTTAGGGTGGATATGCACAATAGGGTCCGCCTAACGGATGTCTACCATTCTGTTGTGATATGGCTGCTAACTTCAATAATTTTGGTTCTACTGTAGATGCCCAATGCGTTCGTACCCAAATCACGTTGCGAATGCCTATCCGATCATGCTCGCCCCGCCACTAGGGTGAAGAAAGACAGACTTCTCAATGCTGAACTCATTGATCCCCCAGATGCTATTAGAACTTCCCCACCCAGAGCCCTTCACACCTTTGATAGGAGCTCCCGGCGCGTCCGAGCAGGTCACGTTGTTGATGTGCACCTGGCCGTACTCCAATCGCTTCGCAATCTCATAACCACGCTCCCAACTCTTGCTATGCACCGCCGCATTGAGGCCGTAGGCCGAGTCATTTGCCTTTTCGACTGCATCGTCGTCATCTTCTGCCATGTAGACCGTTGCTGTAGGACCGAACGTTTCTTCGTCGAAGATACGAGCATCGCGGGATACGTTGGTGACGAGGGTAGGCTTGAGGCTCGTCTCGCTGAGATACTCGAGCCCGCCCACTAGGAAGGTGGCGCCCTTGTCTTGTGCGTCACTGAGGACATCGTAGGCATGCTGTATAGTATAAGCAACAAGCATCGGTGCGGCCACGTAGGCGAATTAGAGCACAGGCTTGCCTTTGCGGATTCCTTGGTGACAGCGTCACCGGCAGTGGGAATGTGAGAGAAGATCGCGGTAAGGTACTTCACGAACTCATCATAGACGGCGCGATGAACGATAATGCGCTCCGTCGAGAAACATAGCTGGCCATGATCCGCCACCGCTAGACGCGACACGTTAGCACTCCTTGTTGCGAGATATACCGAAACGACCTACCACCCATGGCACACATCTTGGCCGCCTGTTGAAGATCGGCGTCCTCGAGAACAACAGCTGGCCCCTTGCCACCAAGCTCCATCAAGACAGGCTTGAGATATTTTGCGCAAAGCTGACCAATCTTGCTACCCACGGCAGCACTGCCGATAAAGTCCACTTTTCGAAGTGACTTGTGTGCGACGATGGCTTCAGTGACGGCGGCAGCATCCTCTCGCCTCGCTTGAATCATGTTGATGACGCCGGATGGAATGCCCGCTTCTTCAAACGCCTCAAGCAACAAGTGGTGTGTCCGTGGCGACAACTCCGAGGCCTTCACTACAACAGTGCAGCCAGCTGCGAGCGCCATGCTCAGTGCTCGGACCGGAAGTATCACGGCACCGTTCCACCTTTCATGATCAGTCTATCGTGGATAATGCTTCAAGTGCTGACTCACGGTGGAATGATCATCACTACCCCGACTGGTTCTCTAACCGTGACTGTCAGGCCGCCCACGTCCGCGCCGCCCTCTCCAGTCGCGTTTTGCGTCACCACGCCCCTTATCTCGGTCGTGGCAGAGGCTATCTCTCGCATCCATGCTACGGATCCCATGTTGAACTTTGCAAACATCTCCGGGCAGCTGGTTTCCGCCACCTGTGCTTGCATCACTTCCTTACTTTTCTTCTCCAGTACATCGGCAGCTTTCAGAATAAGTGATCGGCGGTGCGCAGGTGTTGTCTTTCGCCATTCAACGAGAGCTGTAGCGGCAGCTTCGACAGCCAGGACAGCGACCTTTGGCGAAGCAGAGACGGCGTAGTGGATAGGCTTGTCTTGAACGGAGGAGATGACAGGAAACAGGATTTCATCTTCAGAAGAAGGATGTGCTTTGCCATTGATCCAAAGCGGAACTACCGGAAGGCTGTCGGGCGACAGTGGATGTGTGATAAAAGGCATAGTTTTCCTTTTTTTACTTGAGACGTTCCGATATGGGCACAATGCTCTGAACGTGCAGAAGAACCTTCGGTGGTTAGGATAACATTTGCTGGATAGCATCTCAAATGATTTATATAAGAAGGTTTGTGTGCCCGAGACGCCGTAAGCAAGCGCTCTCCCGGCCTTAGCATCTGCCACATCTCCGCTGATCCTACATTGCACACACTTCGCCGAAAGAAGGTACCTTTTCGTGCAGCATGACGTTAGCACCACGACTTCAGGAAGAGTTCTGAGCCATAGGCGTTAAGCTCAGTCGCATGCCCGACCATAACTACATGCGTTTCGAGAAGGTACATTGGCCAAGAGGGAAGCGCGATCAAGTAGCCAGCTTTGGATTACAGTGTCTGACCTGAAGACCGTACTTCTAGATCACACCTCGTCCTGTTGGAACCCACTGCCATATAAGGTTATGAAAATACCCGTTGATGGTTTATCTTCAATTCTTACTGCTACAAAATTCCAAGTTTTATTGTCGGCCAGTGGATGTTTCTGAATGCTCTAACCGATTTGGGCAGGGTTCGGGCTCCCGTCAATTCGGGGAATCGATGTTGAAGTGGGGACGATAGGCGGCGTGCCTTAATATGCACTTTGGCCGTCTTACGTCACAGGAAACTTAGGTATATACGACCAAGGTGCACATCCGAAAGATGTTCTCGCCATTCCGTAGCGTTTCGTTCTCCTGCATTGCTCGCAGGCTTCTCTTTGTCTCCAGAAGGGAATCTGCCTTGGACCGAACTACGCCGCATCGCAACGCCCGGCTTACATGATTCACATCAACACCATGCATGACCGCCTATCAGACCGCACGACTTAGACTTCGCGATCACAACTTTTCTCGCTTTCAGCTCCGTGGCTGCGATGAATCACATGTGTTGTCTTTGTAGGGAAAGAGCTGACTACACTATCACCCTGGTGGCGCTGCTTCCCTTGTTCACTTGCGACTAGAGAAGCCACACTCGGGGTACCTTACTTCCACCATGGCGACCTTCGTGCTTATGCATGGCGCTTTACTCTTTTTGCAGTCTCACCTTCATCTTCACCTCGACCGCGGAGCTGAAGTGGGTCTAAAATAAGAGAACGAACCTACAAATCTTCACGACTCTCGAACACGTCTTTCCACCAATTCGCTCACCCGTCGCACACGAATTCTCACGTCCGCTGTACACATCGTAAACATGCAGTTCTCACTCTCCATCCCGGTCTTCGTGTGCGCCTTCCTTGATGTGATTTTGGCGGCAGATGTGCGTTCGAGCAACCCCGCGATTATCATGGTCCCTGGAGCCTTCCACTCGCCCCAAGTTTTCGACAAGGTGAAACATCAGCTCTCTCAAGACAAGTTCCTCGATCCCATTGCTCTGCCCTCAGTTGGGCATGTGGTTGGTCGACAACCCGACATTGAAGCTGTCAAGTCGGTTCTCTGTGAGAATTCCAGGACTTTTTTCCTACTTCTTCCCTAACTCTGCCCAGACAAGCATCTCAATGCGGGCCGGGATGTGGTTTTGGTTGGTAACAGTAAGTCATAGTCCACGGACGCGCTATATAGCTTAACGGGTCACTGATGTTGGACAGGCTACGGTTGCACTGTTATTGGAGAAGCTGTCAAGGGCGCTCCTCGCTACTCAGCCTCATCATCCAGCGCTCTTGTTGCCGGATCCAAAGCCCGCGGTCGCATCGTCTCGCTCATATATCTTGCCGGCTACATCCCCACCATCCAGGAAGTGGATCATCCCGAGACCAAGCAGGATATACACTTCGTTTCTCCCGCATTATTCAAATACCACGACAACACGGGCGAAGTCACGTCGGACGGCGACAAAGACCTTCCTCCCCAGAAAGCCTTCTACAACCTTTTGCCGACGAAGGAGGCTGATTACTGGACTAGCAAGCTCAGCTTCTCCTCGTTTGACGCCTTGAACGCTACTGCGACATACATCCCATATGCGGGAGACTTTAACGTGGTTTACGTTGTCGGAAGTCAGGACAAGTCGGTTCCACCTGCGTGGGCGCAGACTTTTATCGATCAGCCGGGTGCCAGGTTCACCGTTGAGCATCTTGACGCGGACCACGTTTCGATGTTGAGCAAACCAAAGGAGGTAACCGACCTAATTGTTAAATACTCCAAACATTCCGTATTTAGGCACTATTACGATACAATTGGGTGATATAGACCATGACGTCTCGTACATAATGTGATGGAGAAACCGGAAGGAGAAGACACATGTGGATGCGGTTAGGTGATCTGTACACTTAGTTGGAAGTTTTGATAATGGGATGTGGAAGAGAATTTGAGTTTGGAACCAAAAGGTACATTTATATCCATGCCTTCTGTGTGCAGCCCGTGCCTTCTCGAAGGATGTGAATCCATGCCACACGCACGGTTCGAGCTCTCAAGCTGCCTAGGGGTCCTCGGTTGCAACGCTGCATTCACAAACCGTTTAACACGGCATTACGAATTAGTTGAAGCCAGAGGCTTGCATGCCAAGGTTTAGCAACTCTAGCTGCCCTAGCTTATCATTTGCTGATCTGCAGGGCGTGCTTCCGATGATAAAGAGAGAAAGCCGCGCTATCCGTTTCTTTCAACGGAACAGACGATTAATCCCTGCTACGATCGGTGGATTATTGTGTGGCGTATTGTCGACAGCAGAGCAAACAAGTTTGTTAGAGTAGGATGAGGGAATAGTTATCGACTACAGAGAAGCAATGAGCACGATTTGAACTCAGTTTCCCGATGAAGTACGAATGGAATTCAGAAGCCATGCACGCAGATGACGGTGGTAAAGGAAGAAAAGTCTAGAGAAGAGAATGCAAACCCCGCGCACACGTTTCTCTCGGCACTCTCGCCGTCATCTTCCCATGAAGACATCACCACAGGCCTCTGTCTCCTTGTGCTCATGGTACACCACGCACCTGCTCCCCCTCCACGGCTTGCAGCTCTCCCACCGCCGCCCATAACACGCCTTCCTCCTCCTCGCCACACCCTTTCCTTCGTCCCCCCCATCCAGCACTCCGCCCCTTCCATCCTCCCAACTCGCCACCCCAACCCCCTCCTCGTAACATCGTATACACCACGCACAACAACACTCATCGCACCCCACCGCCCCAATCCTCGGCGGCAGCACAGCCCTGCAGTTTTCACATGACCGCGTCGTATGCCAGCTCAGCGGCAAGAACCCCCTCAGGCGATGTCTCTGCATGGCCTGGCTGCACGGCTTCTTCAACCGTACGCACAAGTCGCGCAGGAACTTGGCATGCCAGGTATCCGCATGCGTCGCGAGAAGCTTGTCCGTCTTCTTGAACGCAAACAGGTCGAGCACGAGCTGGCGGATCTTGGCACCCTCGTCGATGTCGTTGTACAGGATGCGCGTGTCCGACGGCGTGAGCACGCTGTTGGTCGAGTCAGCGAGGTCCGCCATCATATCCACAATGTGGTTGCGCAGGCCCTCGAAGCAGAAGCGGTCCGCGAGGATGTATAGATGCAGCAGCGTGTAGTAGGCGGGTTTGCCGTCTTTGAAAGGGACCGGCTTGATGGCGCCTGTGTAGAGCCAGCTGACGAGGAGCTCGAAGATTTCCACGGACACGTCATCGAAGCGGATAGACTGGTCTGTGGCTTCGAGGAAGGGGCCTGTGAGGGCGACGCGGAAGTAGGGAGATTGCTGGGTGAGCAGCGAGGTATGCAAGAGGAAGCGCGTTGACTTTGAGCCAGTTCCGACAAGGATCTCGGACGTCTTGGTGAAGTGGTCGGCCGTTGGTCTGAGGATTGTTAGTCTTGTAAACAGGCGAGTAGTATATTAGTTGCGGTGGCGCCACTCTCCGACCTTGCGGAAGGTGGCACATCCCTTGCAGGCAAACTCACCTTATAGATCCAGCGGGTGTACCAGGAAGCGCCGTGTATGGCGGCGGCAATGTTGTCGGAACCCGTGTCATCTTACCTTTCAATTATACGGCTTGTAGGTAGGGACAGTACTTGAGAAGCTGAGCGCTGAACAGGGTCGCAGCAGGTCACGAGAGGAGCGGATAGGTCCGTCGAATGAGGTACCTTGGGGACCCGACTCCATTTGAGGACTCTCATATACCCCGTTCGCGTGCGGCAGTCTTTCAACACCTAAGGAATGTATCGCCAAATATATCAAAGACAATCGCGTTTGTTGTCCAGTGGCCTCCGGTGTGGTCGACCGCGCGCAGCTGTGATCCAGAGGACAAAGAATGGAGCGTCCACGCTAATACGGTTCCGGGAATGGAGTGGCACGCTCAACACAGCAGCTCGCAATTCTAAGCCACCACCAACATTAGAAGAGAAAATAGAAGGGCGCAGAGAGGCAGTGTGGTGACAATGTCAAAAGAGTTAGAATATCGAGAAGCCCGGGCGCATAGGCAATCTGAGCGACAAGGCTCACCCACCAGCTAAAATACAATGTTCTTCTTCGATAGCTACTACCTCTCCCTAAATACTGGAGACCTAGGCATTCAAGCCGTGAGAACTAGGCATTTGCCAAACGGTACTGAAGTGAGAAACGGGCATACTAAAGATGCCGAACCAGAACCTTATACGCCGTGCTACCAGGTACATCCAGGGTCTCTATTGAGACATGACAGGCCAGTCAATCTCGTTCTTCGGAACTGAAAATGCTCACAGACGTTGGGTAATTGAGGGTTCCGTTCACACTCAGATCCGGTGCTTTTCCGATTCTAGCTTGAGTAAGCTTCAACGACCGTAGCCGGGCTGTCCGGGGACCTCACCAAGGCGCGAATAGAGCATATATAATGCCATTTGGTTGCATTCCTGGGTCCCGGTGATCGTGACAAGGCGCTCGTTGCTGTTGTCGGTCGGTTCGTTGATCTTGATGACGCTACCGCTCAATTGTCTAATTTCGTTGATCTTAGCACCACCCTTACCAATGATGGCTCCAACCATGTCGTTGGGAATATAAATCTGTTGTGTGAGTGGCTACGACCATGTCAGCGATGTTCTCGTTCTCTTGGTGTTCATGTTGCCATTCTTGGGGGGCTCCGAAATAACTTACCTGACCAGGTACCTGAACGGGGGTTTGGGCGGGCACTGCACCGTGGCCATGTGCAACTGGGGCAGCAGGATGTCCGCCATAGGGACCAGGCTGCGGCGTAGGAGCGCCGTAATGAGCACGCGCGGGCGATCCAGCGCCATACGGCATGGCTGGTTGGCCGTATGCTTGCTGCGGAGCCTGTGTATGCATACCATACTGACCTGGGTGCTGACCATGTACTGGAGTGCGCTGGGCAGGATGGGCCTGCTGCCGACGGTAGTTGTCAGGGTAGTTGTACTGACCACCGGCAGGCTGAGGAACGTAGGGCTGAACGGACATGCCGCCAGGAACAACGTTCGCTGCAGTACCACTGCGAGTGGCATATTGGGAGGCTGCTGGGCCACCGAAACGCTCCGTCAGCTGCTCTACAAGAGTTTGTGCAACATAGTAGACTGCAATGTGCACAGCATCCGCGACACCCAGCACGACAAGAGAGCGTTCGCCGGAGTTGGGCAGCATGGTATCTGAAGCGTTTAGCTTGGCATTGGACGCTTCCTGAATCTCGCGTATGCGGACCCCACCCTTGCCGATGATGGAGCCGATGAGGATGTGAGGAATCAGCAAACGCATGGGGTAGCTCTTTGAAGTGCCAGTGGAAGCAGTCTCAAGATCCTCTTGGTTGAGGGTACGCACAATGAGGCCAAAAGCCTATATATGTTAGCTGTGGTTGGAATGTGGCATTACGGGGAGAAATACCTTTGATACAGCATCCACCTGGCCACTAACCGTCAGGATGCGCTCTACAGCACCCCGCGAGTAGTCGCTGACGGTGCACTTGGCGCCGGAGAGACGTCGGATCTGGGTAACATTTTCGCCACCCTTTCCGATGATGGTGGCAGCCTCGCTGGTGCCAATGCAAGCGCGCAGGTGCAGCCAGTTGGTCTCGTCTTGGTGCTGGGTGTTGCTAGCGGGACGGCCATTGGCACCGGATGTGGACTGGATGGGCTGGGTGTCAAGCGAGGGAACGACGGCGGGTGCATCTGGGAGCACAGTGTCCGTCTGGGCGTCTTCCTTAGCACCATTCTCGTTGGGCAAGGCTCCTTCGGCATTTACCTCGGCGCTAGCATCGCCGTCGGCCTTTATGTTCTCGGGCGCAATGTCCTCAGCCTTCACTGGCTGTGCCGTGTTGATGTCCTCGGCAGCAGGCTCGTTGACGACCTTGTCCAGCGCAGGGCGCTTGGCGTCGGGCTGGTCATTGGGGCCGGAGGGCGACGAGGGTTCCTCGAGGGGCCGCTTGGTGGAGGTCGCAATGGTTGGTGAAGCAGACATGGTCGCTGGAGAGTTGCTGCAGCCAGCTACTTTTGGTAATTCTTCACGAGCTCAAGCGAGGCTGGAATTGGTATGATTGAATTGATTCGATTCTTAGCCACGTTATGTACAGCGGGGGCTGCTAAGGAAAACGTGCTGGTGCTGGCGAGGGATGGGACTGCGACAGGGCGAGGGGCGGAAGGCAGGGTCGTCGGAAGCTGGGCTAGGCTGGGAAGCGTGCTGGAGCGGACGGAGAGAAGTCGGATGAGAGAGCAGCGTCTCGATGAGAGGTGCCGCGGGAGCTTGTGCAGTGCAGCGAAGTGTCGAAGGGAGAGGTGTAGCTTGCTTGGGACGTGCGTCGATGGTGAGGAGAAATTGGCCTAAGTAAAGAGAAAGCTCGCTCGTCAAACCTTCCTGTGGGACAAGCAGCCGGCGTCTCAGATGTGAGGGCGCGTCTGCGTCTGCGCAGTGCTCGAGGCAGGAGCTGGCAGATATGGGGAAGGAAGCGAAGGCAAGCGCGAACGGGGAGGGGTCAGTGGAGAGCAGGTGGAGTGCAACGAAAAGAAGAGTCGTCGCTGCCGTCCCAGCCAAAAGCGAAGCGGAGGCGGCAGCTGCTAGCCTAGCGCGGCCCTAGCGCCTCGGCGGGCTGCACACGTCATGTGACCATCTTTTCGCGGGCTCTCACGGTGTGCGTGCTATCACCTCACTGTAGCACTGATCGCTAATCGCACTGCAAATCTGCGCTCTACTGGCTTGCGACGGAACACGTTACGGTGATCAAGGACGAATGCAGACCGGTTGCACGCCTCGCCCGGTCGCGACTTCCTTTCGCGGCAACAACACGCACTCTGCTCTGGCCTCACTCCTCTCCGCAAGATGGCGCAGTTACACGCCGATGTCATTGCCCGTATACGGAAGTCCATGGCGGAGACGCGCGATTTGCAGTCTGCTACCATGGATGTTGACGCGTCTGGCACTGAAGCGCGTCTCGACCAGACCGTGCGGGAGCTGCAAGCACGCGTCAACGAGCAGCACGCCGCTCTGGAGCAGGTGAGAGGACATTGCCGAGTCGTGAATGGAGAATCGCTGATGTACCGAAGCTACGCCGCTCTTCGCAAGTCACTATCCAGCAGGCAGCCTACGCGTCTGACGAGCCACGTGAGAAACTGAAGCAGCTGCGCGCAGTGAAGGAAGCGTATGCAAATTTAACACCGACTGCGCCGTACCTTCCATCACCAGACTCAGTGCTGCCCGCCTTGATTGCAGCACGCACGCTGCAGCAGAACGTGCAGGGCACCAAACAAGCCATTGCCAGCACTGAGGCACAGATCACATCTGCTGAAGCTCTGCTCAGAAACGAAGAGGCCAATCTTCATGACGCGAACCTGATCCGGCAAGCTCTCGGTGGCCGGACAGTGAGACTGGAAGCTCAAATCGAAGACCGGTCACAGAAAGCACCTGCACAGCTTGCGAAAGAACTCATGGCTGCGAAACGTGCCCAAAAGAAAGCGTACGATGACGAGACGCAGCGCTTGGGAGATGCCCTCAATGATTTCATCGACAACTATCTCTCCGCTATGCTTGCTGCAGAAGAGCTTGGCGGTCCTGTCGTTGGAGATATGCTGAACGTCGAAAACGAAACCCTCGCAGCCGGCTTCACAAAGAAAGGCAAGGCAAAAGCTACGAAGAAGCCAGTGTCTGAGAAGACGCGGCAGCGTAGGATCGACCAGATTTGGGGCAACAAAACGGCTATTGACGAGGAAGAGGATCCGACGACTGAAGCCGAAGCTGCCGACGCCGAGATGCGTGAGCTCATTGGAATACTATTCGGGACTTTAATTGGGCCGCGCGGCGGCAGAGCCTATCACCAGCTGGAGAGGGACTCTGCTGCCTCGCGCTTCCTCGTGAGGGCCAAGATCGCCCAGTTCCATCCGAGAGATGCGCAGAAGCTGCGACTTATCGACTTTGGAAGGGAGCTTGATGATTAAGAGCCACGTTGTAAAGTGCGCGACACAGTTCAAGCCCCGCCTTTAAGGACGAAGCAGCCCGGAGTGCTTGCAGAACGAAGGCAGCGGCCAGCCCTGACCTTGCCAGTCTCATCAGCCTCCCAAAGGGCGCAAAGGCAGTAGCATGGGAAATGGGTCCACTAGCTAGGCGTCACGATTCAATATACACTACAAATCCTTGGTATCAGTCACCAAAATTCTCCATATCTCGGCCCTATGAAAAATGCACGTTTGCGTCATCAATCTGTGGTGTATGATGATGCGCTTGGTGATCACAATCTGCATATCAAAGATAAATAATCGCCTTTCTCGAGCTGGGATTTCTTCTTCACACTTCACCTTCCAGTTGCTTGACTAGAAGAAATAATCGGGAGAGCTGGTAGGCTGTGAGATTGTGGTTCGAAAGAAAGCAGGAACGTCTAATGGGGAGTGAGGCGACCCTCGAAGTCTCAAAGACTCGACATCTTACTGGTATAGATGCACGTTAACATGACGATTCTTGGGCTATGGTCATATGTCTCATCGATCCTGCCGCCATCAAGATTAATCCTTCGTGTCATGTCCCCATAGACGAAGGTATATGAGCTCTCCTGGAATCTTCAGGCAATGTTTTGCTTGCTGATGGCGGCAAGGAAAGCGATCAATCCATCAAGCGGTTGCAGGCTTTCAAGAATCGCTTGTTGCTATTGGGAATGGATACAAAAATGATTTGCTGAAGTCGCGGTGGAAGAGAAAATATCGTAGATGGCAACTGGCATTGAGCGTCTCTGGGCGGGCTGTGGCTGTGCATGTGGCTGGCTGTGGCTTTCAAAATCGAAAGCGGCAAAGCGTGAGGATGAGGTTGCCACTCTCAACCAGTTCTCAATTCCGATCCCACTTTCTAACTATCTCCACATGATCACGAAAACACCTCCTTCATCGGCTATGTGAACGAGTTAGCCTCTGGACATGCTTCTGATGCACGTGACGGGGCCTAGACTCCGGTGGGGGTTCTTCTTCCATCCTGTGTCTCAGAACCAGTCTGAGCATCGTTTCAAAGATGCCCGGGCAGGCACGATCTACAGAAACACTGCCAACTCGTCCTAGCTCTGAGATACAAGCTTTGACTAACGACGATCACGGGAAGAACCAGAATGACAGTAAACCGCTGTGAGTAGAGACAATTCGCAAAGAACGAAGTCATGCCCCAACAAGTGACTTTCCTTTGTATTTGGCTGGGGAACCTGAGGCTTCCTAGCACGTTTCATCCAGCCTCTCTCAGCCAGCGCGCGGTTCAGTGTCTCTTGCAGAAGCGACGGACCGAATTTGAATTTCCCCAGCC
This sequence comes from Paraphaeosphaeria sporulosa, assembly GCF_001642045.1. Classification (NCBI taxonomy): domain Eukaryota; kingdom Fungi; phylum Ascomycota; class Dothideomycetes; order Pleosporales; family Didymosphaeriaceae; genus Paraphaeosphaeria; species Paraphaeosphaeria sporulosa. The sequence continues at coordinate 82,778 of NW_017253373.1, read as the reverse complement.
GTCCCTCTTACGCGTCGCAATGATGAACTCCGCCCCACCTGAGGCATCCCCGGACCAATCTCAGGACTTGGCGAGCTATGAGGCGGTTATCTGCGCTGGCGATCCCCGTGCACAGTTCCCTATGCGGCGGTAACCATGCTCAGGAATCACGACCATCCGGTTTCAGTATGAGCCTCTTGTTCCAGGCATACATCATTTGCACAAGCAGTATGATGCTTGTCCGTATGGCCCTCCTCGACGACGGGTGACATGGTATTAAAGGCAGAGACGCCCAGCTATTCCAGCTGTATCCAACTGCTCCGTTCTTGAACAACAACCAAATCATTTTTAATTTACAATTTCCTTGCTACACTCCTTTGTCGCCGGGCGACTTGCTTTCTCTACAAAATCACGAACTTTGATACCCAATCTTCCACATAATCATCATGAAGTTCACCGCCGCCATCGCTGCCATTCTTTCCATGGCCGTCGTCACCATCGCCGCGCCGGTCGCTGTTGCCGAGGCAGAGGGTACGTTCAGATCGGTCGATGGTCGTTTTGCTCATCTTGCTGACCCGCTGCATAGCCCAAAACCACGGAATGTGCGTCTCAAGTGACGGCACAACCGTCACCCAGATTACGGGCTGCTAGACCAATCTGGAGGTGCGGCGTGTGATGCTACCAGCCGAACAAATACACACGAATGTATAAGAGGTTGCTGAGACGAGCGGATCAATCCATCTGATCAGCAAATCCTTGAGTGATGGGTGTAGCAACGCTGAGCACTCGACCGAGCATCGTCATCTGGACACAGGGGAAGTTGCAAGTGCGGCTGGAGATACACAATGAATGAATAATAAAAATAATATGCACCTCCACCCATTCTCTCTATGAAGATCGGGATGTGCATTGATGAACGTAATCAAGGCAGTGTTATCAGGCGTAACGCTCTATTAAGACCATATCTATTGGTAAGCCTGCAACTTCATGTAGCTTGCAACGTGTGCAGTGTGTGAGAGATTGGTGGTGGTAGTTGCGAAGCGTCCGGGTAGCCTAATCCCGATTCGGCAGTGACGTACACACGCCTTGTTTCGCTAAAGACTGTTGACACTGTCTGCCAAATTTTAATCGAAGGCAGTTGGTCCTCTGTTAGACTTTCTGTGAAGGTGGCTTGTATACGGTTGATGAGCGTGCGTGTGGTCCTGGAGATCGATCTTTGACGGTGGATCGAATGGTCGAAGCCTGCATTGCGTCATGGCCGCACGCACCGTGCCCCCCCATGACTGTCCAGGTTTCTCGACAATATATCGCCGTGGTCTTGATCATTGTAGTGTCTACAATTGGTGTCTGCAATTGCTTAAACTCGCGTTTCTTCTCATCGTTCTCTCACAGCCATCGAAAAACAGTTGACCCTTGCTTTGCGCTGCACAGTACTACTGTCAGGCAGCTGGAGCGGATACTATTCACTTTTTCGTGCAAAGATACATGAATGGGCCTGGATTTCCGGGCTACGCGCTCCATGAAAGGCTCTTTCGTGATGGGAACTGCCCTAGTGCAGTATGCAAGACGTGCCAGACCACGCCTTCCGTTTTCACCGGAGACATCCGGATCAGACGCGTAAACGCGTGACCAAACAGGCAACAAGGATTGACCTCGAAACTCTGGACGCTGGGAGAACCATAGGTGGCCTTGCAGTGAAACGATGGAATGCTCTTGAGCGACTCGAGGCATGTGTGTAGGCGAGTGCCCACGGTCGAAGAGCGTCGATTCGAGCGAGCTATGAAATCTGCACTCGAGCGGGCACGTTATAGTAGGGAAACTGTCGAAGGGTAAAAGGAGCGCTCTTGCCGTTTGTTTTCGCAAGATGTCACCTGGCGTCTAGAGCACGGCAGGCGCAACGCGTTGACCTGATCATCGAACTTTCAACAAACTTCACCTTCACCTCTCTCTGATCTACAAACTTCTCGCGCAGCACGGAAACCACATTCATCCTCCTCGAAGCCATCTACGGATACATCCTTAAGGATAACCGCTACATTGGCGTCATGAGCGGCGGTGTCGGATGGCGCAAAAGAAGTGAGTGGCCACGCGGTTTTAGCGATTTCCCTCACATATATATACTCATCACCTGTTCCCTAGTACATTCTCGACCGGGTGCTGCAAAATTGAATCAAGAAGATCGCGCCTTACCCGATACAGATACAGACAGCCTCCGCCCTCCGTCAGAGCGGTCAAACTGGAGAAACACCTTCCACAGTCGTCCAGGAACACCCAGCAGAGCCCCGACACCAACAATCTTCCACGTCGATACGGATGACGTCCGCCGGGACATTACACTGGATGTGCCCAACCCACGCAAAGCGACAAAGCCTAAGCTAGCACGTTATCTTTCGGGTTACCTGGCAGTAAAAGATGTATCAAAGGAGCCCGAGTTTAGTGTGCCCTGGCTTGAGATACCACCGGCTTCTAGAGAATATGTGGATCCCATGGCTTCTCTTCAGTCTGTTTTTTCGCATATGACAACCAACCCATCTTGCCCAATACCACTCCATTACAACAACGGCATCTTCCGCGTGTTCGAAGATTATCGAAAGGTTAGGGACGAGAAAGAGCGTTTGGACGATCTCCTGCATGAGACTTTTGAGGGGTATCGAGCGGTGGAGAGGTTTTTCGAGAAAGCCGAGGCTGAATACCAAGCGGAAATTCGTCGACTAGAGCTTCTCATTGCTCGCGGTACATCTGGCATGGATGGGTAAGCGATTGCCTATGTGTCACGAAGATCATGCTAACTATGACGCAGTGTGATCAAAGCACGGCGCGATTCTACCGTGAGGAGAATGATAGCTCACAAAAAGACAGCGTCGGAGGATTCTGCACTGGTATCTTTGGAGAATACTCCCACGGCACAGTTGGATGATCAAATCCGTATACGGAGCCAACAAGGTATGTACACGTTGTCAAATTTGGTTACGTCAAGGACATTTACGCTTCGAGTTGCTCGATGGTCGGGAACTAACGAAGTTTTTCCGCTCTCTACGGACCAGCTTACTTTCATCACAGGCCTTCTACATAGACCAGTGTCTCCGTCCAGCAAAATGGCGATGTTGTCCAGACGCTTGGAGAATACTCAGTCCACGAGCGACTTTATTGTTGGCACGCCACCTATCCAGGAGAGAAAAGTCACATTGTCCCGTAAATTGCAAAGCGAGCTCGACCTTGCGCGCCTTGCAGATCCTGGCATTAACGGCTCAGTTCCGCGCTCGGTCGACTCTGGATTTTCCGGTAACGGTGACCCATTGCCAGACGAAGTGGATCCTCAACTGACCATGGTGGGGCCTGCGATCGATCTGGAGGCATTTGTGGCTTTGAAGGAGCTTGGAAGCTTGGTTGCACGGAAGCGAGGGATTGATACAAACAGATTCCTCACGGGACTGATGCAACTATTTTCGATGGGCTCGGAGCATGGCCAATACGAGCTCCGCCATGGAGGTTTTGACGAAGAGATCAATACAAGCTCTTTCGATGCCGTTAATAACCCCGTCGAGGCTCCAACCACCCCGGAGCACATCGTGCGGCACGTTCGCTCACAACCTCTACTCTGGTCTGCGCAACGGTCCCGAAGACATTTCTCGTTCGAACCTGGAGATGATCAGCTCGCGGCGCTCGAAAGGGAGCTAAAAGCACATGGAATGGACGGCTCGTCTAACTCAAACGAAGTGGACGCTGCCTCCGGTGGACAAGCGTTACCTTCACAAAATAGTGTGTCGCACAATGCAGACACGCAAAAGCCTCCTAGGATACCATCTCCCATGCAATGGCCAGGGCTGAAGACCGTTCGACGCGGAAGTTCAAACTCCAGCATAAGGACTACGCTGCAAAATCCAGACACTAGAGAGCGGCGCAGCAGTCGGTCGAGCGTGTTGACTGCATTTCGTCAAGAATCTAACGGTAGCTCGCGACCTGTTGCACAGAGCAGAAGTAGTTCTGTGAATGCCTTACGACACGTCGAGGCATATTCGTCTGGCTCCGCTGGTGGCCTCGGGGCGCGATGCAATTTCGCAACTGTGGCGGCAGTCAGAGCAGTTGAGCAGGCGGATAATTTGGTGTCAAAAACCATTGCAGCCCAGTCCGCGTCGATAGCTCCCGCCTCTGGGTCATCCGCATGAGCTAGTCGTCTATCCGAAAAGGCACAAACAGAGAATTTTGCCTTATGAGCACGTATGACAGCATCCGGAAGATGCCAAATCATCAACTACCTGATCTATACCAATTCAGGATGCCAGGTTGATGAGGAAGAGTTAGGTGTTGACGAATAATCGCGCTTCCGTCAGATTCAACGAGGGGACCTTCCTAACCTACCTAGCTTAAAGATGTAACCACGGAACCATAACGCCGCGTCGTGAAAGCCGCTGGCTTAGTTTCATCACGTTGCACAAATCTCTCTTGGTTCAGCTGTATTCCTCCGCACATCCACTGTTACCCCGTACGAATGCTATAGCCGGGGTATGCGTCATATTTGGGGTATAGCCTATGGCGAGCAGAACAGAAGCAGCTTATTCGACCGCGTCGGAAGATTGGCATGTACCCGGTAACGAGATTGGAGTTCAGTGTTTTCAAACAGATTAAATTTCACATCTCACATCAGCAACTCTGATTTACCGCTCTGTGGTGCATCCGGTGGAGAGTAACATCTGCGCACTCTGGACGGCGATCTGAACAACCCTCCAGGAAGCCACTTACTTTATCGGCCCTTTGACTGGGTGGAGAGATTGGTGATCACATATCACAGTATGAGTTGCTAACAGATGGTGAGGTCCACGATTGCACGTTTCCGGCGCCGTTGTACCAAACCGGCACATTAGTCCCCTCTTCGGCTGATGCATCTTTCGTGCTTGGCGTCCTAACATGCACTAGAAACGATGAACGTCTGGTCATGGTGGCTGGGGCATTCAACTCGAGTGTTCTCGCAGCATCGATTACCCGTTCCACGAGCACACGCGTTCTTTCGAGGCCTGGACGAATGATCTTCACGGAGGAAACGTTTTGCGCCACCGTTCCCGTGTCGATCAACGCCACAGAGTGTGGCGTTGGGTGTCGGCTAAATGTTCGGCGGGAGGAAAGCGACAGCCGTGCCACACGTCGCGCCCTGAGCGAGTCTGCAGCGTCTCATCGCGTGATGATGCGCAACACATTGCGCTCATCAATTGCTTCATCCGACAAGCTACCTCGAGCTCTCGCCACACTTATTTTTAAGCACACGGCTCGGGTCTGACTCCGGCGCACACAGGCGGTAATTGCCGGTCTCCATGATGCGAGAGTCGGTGTGACGATGGCAGCTTTGCTGGCGGTCATGGGATTGCTGTGCGGTTGAATCACGGAAACACGAAGCCCATCACGATGACGCAAGAGATGTCGGCTGTAGACGTTGCTAATGCTAACGTAACAAACTGGTGGTTCTGCATGGCGACGGGAATGCGCACGTTTGGAGCTCCTTAATCTCGGCTCACTGGTGTATGGGAGCGTGTTGTGTGTTTTCGGGCGGCTAGGCGCGTAGTGGGCGAGTTGCCTACTCGCAAGCGATATGGCTGGCTTAGTTTCCACCCGCGCAAGCCACCAGATTGGCTGTTAGCAGAGCTTCCGTGGCCCAATCTGAAGGCTCGCCAGCGCGCATGCAGGGGACATTTGGCTCGAGGCTCTTTGGGGAACGGGACGCTTCACGGTACTGCGTGCCAGCAAAGGCGAGATGCTGCGCAGGTATAGCGGGCGAGACGAGTCAAGGTCACGGCGATGGCCGGGGGTTGAGGCTGGAGACGAGGTCGGTCTGCCGTCAGGTGGCAGATGTCATGGAGTGCCAGCGCACATGGTACGCCGCCGCTTTGATACGTACCGCTGGTTCCTTGGGGTTAGTGGGCCTCGGAAGGGCTGCTTTGGGGGAATAATTACCGGAGACACAGGATTGGCGTGCCACGGAGCTAATGGCGACAAAAGCCTCGTACAAACAACATTGTGTGGCAGCATTCGAGGGATTCTACGAAACGATGGGGGTGCCGCGTGGCACAGGCCTCGGTGCGGGCGCGACGACTATCAGCACCTGTTTGGGCGGGCGCGGGCTTCCAGAGCTTCGCGGAAGACGTAGGGCAGTGGCTGTGCACTGCACGTCGCCATCGCATAGGGACGTCAGGCGTGGTGTTCTTGGCCTAGCGGGCCCGCGAAAGAAAAGGTGCAGCGGCAGCGTACGCAGGGAGCACGGCCAGGCCTCAGACTGTCGCTGCGCGCCGCTTTTATCGTGCGGCGGCCTCGTCCAGCAGACGCCATGACCGGGCCCCCAAGCGCTGCCGTTTGATCCAGTGAAAGCTCGGTCGCCTAGCCTCATAAAAAGACGCCTGACCTCGCAGCCCATGCGCCGGCCCTATAGACACCTGTGGCTTGACCCCTGCGACATCTCTCCCGTTTCATCAAGTCACCTCTGGAGCTTCCCATCTCCCAACCTCACCTCTCTCGATGCTCGTAGACAGCCTGCGCTGCTCTGAGCTTCCCCGCGATGTTTCGCAACCGGTACGTTGAGCCTTCCGCCTGATGCCCGCAGACGACCTGCGTTGCGTGCGCGCGACGCGCCCGCCCGCCCAGCTCCCACTGTGTACCATTGCTGACCGCTCCGCAGAGCCAATTCGCAGAAGCCCAATGAAGAGCTTATCGAGACCTTCAGAGCGACCTTCCCTCATCTTGCTTCAACCTCGCGCTCGCATTCCCTCAATAATGTCCAAGGACCCTCTCTGACCGATGCGCTCGACGTAGCTCACACAGCCCGGTACGTTTCCGCCCCGGCGCGCCAGCGTTCGACCTCGCGATGCGCTGCCGACCACCCTTGTATCCCACTCTTGCATCGCGTTCCAGGACTCTACTAACGAAGCTTCACCTACAGTACTTTCGGCGACCACGAGGATATCAAGGATGCAGACCCGACGCCGCGCGGGAACAACGAACCATGGCGCTTCACCCCCTCTCTGCTCGACCCAAATAGCTTCGCATTCACCACCTTTGCTAACCAGCCACCGGGATACTACACTCCCACCCCCGGCGGAACCAACACTCTCTACCACAGCCAGGCTGGCGACCTGCACACTCCCGGATTCAGTTTCGGCCTAGGTACACCGCTATCTCTCCCCACTTCAGAAGGCGGCTTGCATGCTGGACAAGCAGCGCCTACCACGCAACTCCATGGCTTCAACCCGCACGCTCTCAGCAACCACCACCACTTCAGCAATCAGAATCCTTTTGCCATCCAGGCGCAACATGCGCCTGCTTTCGCACCACATCAATTTACCCACCAGCCTTCCGTCTTCGAACAACAACATGCGCCACTTGCGCAGACGCACGAGAACTCCCCCATGGACAACATCGTACCCGACGTAGAAATGCAGGAACAATCACCTCTGATTGGCTACGCACCGCAGACGTTCGAGGACCATGCTCCTGCTCCGGCTGCGCCGCTACCTGGAGAGAAGTAAGTATACATGATTGCTCTGACTCGTTTGGTCACGTTTGGCTGACGGAAAATAGTTTCCGGTATCACGTTACTTTGAATGCGCCAACTGCGATGATCAAGCACGCAGATGAGATTCCAGTGACATACCTCAATAAGGGACAAGCTTATACCATCTCCCTTGTTGATACGCAACCCATTCAGAACTCGTCAACTCCTGTCAAGTACCGGACCTTCATCCGGATTTCTTTCGAAGATGAACAACAACGACAACGTCCAGCTTCGTGTTGGCAGCTTTGGAAGGAGGGCCGCGGGACTAATGAGGCACATCAAAGAGGTGGCCGTTTGCAAGCCGTTGAGTTCGTCGATCCAAGCCAGGTGGGCGGCGGTGACATGCAAGGACGCCCCAAGATCGAGCTCGACACCGCTTCCTTTGATGGCTTCGCTGTTACGTGGTCGCCCGTCCACAACACCGCACCCGAATGTTCGCTTGCTGTTCGCTTCAATTTTCTTTCAACGGATTTCAGCCACTCCAAGGGTGTCAAAGGCATCCCAGTCCGACTATGCGCCAAGACTGAGTTGGTAACGAACGCGCCTGGGTCTCCGGGGAGCGGCAAGCAGAATGAACTTTGCTATTGCAAGGTGAAGCTGTTCCGCGACCACGGTGCGGAAAGAAAGCTGTCCAACGATGTCGCACACGTTAAGAAAACCATCGACAAATTGAAACAACAGATTGCTCAGGTTGAATCAGGCATGAAGGACTTTGGAAAGCGAAAGCGTAGTGGTTCGATATCCAAGGGCGCCCCAAGTCAAAGACCGGGAAAGGTGCAAAAACACAAGCGAACATGGTCTATGTCATCCAACAGCGAGTCTGGAGGTCGGCCAGCTGCTGAAGAGGACCTACACCTTAAGCTGGCCAGCCTACAGGACATGTTCAGTTCCACGAGGCCAGTCAGCGTGCTATACCTCAAGGGAGAAGAAAGCGATGATCCGGATCTTCATCCAGTACAGCTCACAGGCTCACCACCGACTCTCCAGAGAATAGATACGAACGTGAGTACCGACACGCAAATGTGGGAAAGACAGAGCGCGCACACTGGAGCCACGTCCTCAGTCGTCTCGCCAACTCCCAGCCATCAATCTATACACTCCGAAAAACGCAGAGGCTCGGCTTTTAAACATCCCACGCCATTCCCGCCCTCTCGAATGTCATCGAATGAATGGCGGAATCTCCCTCAGACTGCGATAGGCGACCTCAAACCGCAAGGTGTTACCGCTGGTTCTGATGTTCCCACCAAGGTCCAACGACCGTACGGCGACGATCATGCCCTTTCTGGGTGGATCGAAGCTTTAGGGGTCGATCAAACCTACCAACCGCCACCCGAGCCAATAATCAAGCCAGGTAAGTAACGATCATCGCTTCATACATCATATGCTAATTAAAGTGTCAAGTGGCATGTTTCTTCGTGCAGCCTCGCATTGCGGGTAAACAACCCGACGACAATTACTTCCGGGCCGTTTATCTCATGGACCGCACCCTCAAAGAACTCGTCGCCGGTATCGCGCGGAAGATCAACATCGAACCCACACAGGTCACTCGCACTATCCGAATTAATCAGAAGGGCTTGCAAATTCTTCTCGATGACGCTGGTGTGCAGGACATCCCGGAGCAGCAAGACATGGCTGCGGAATTCCAGGAGATCACACCTCCGACTCAACCCGTGAAACGAGAATGGGACGCAGGCCCAACGGACATCCAAGTCGATGGTGATATTCACGTAATCGAGAACGTAAACTCTACCGGCTACGAGCTCCGACTCCTTTACTGAACGCCAGCCATTCATGGCCTTGTTTGGCCTTGTTGCGGTCTTTATACTCGACCTCAAACTTACCATCCTAATGATCCCACGTAATGATATTGTACTATCTGTACACACTCGGAGTGTTGGCGGCAACATTTGGAGACTCCACACTGGTCCATTTCGATTCACTTCTACCTGACCACCTTTGGCGTTTCTACATCTTTTCCAAGATACCACAGCTCCCTCGCGAGCCTTTGTTACCTTTCTTTTGTTGCCTCGTTTTACGATACCCATTATTCTCCTCGTGAGAAACTTGCTTCGGATGAGATTGGATTTGAAGAGCGATATACACGCGGACAGATCTTGGCTTGAACTTATTACCCATACATACGATTTGGAGCGCGAATGGATGTGGTGTTTGTTAATGAAAGGGCGAGAGGAAAGGGAAGGGAAGGGAATATACACGCATGGATCGTACACGTAGTCCGTGGAGATGGACTTTTCGCTATGAAGCGGTACTCAGTTACTTTGGCAGAGATTGTCTCTTCCTGCTGAAATCTATCAAATACATCACCATCATACTTCACACTCTTCAGCTCATACTTCGCTAACTGCAGTTCGCACCACCAGAGCAGTAATCTACCGCCACCTCGAAGCGAGCCAAAGAATATAACCTCCCGTACTTCCGATAAGTTTCGGATAAGTCGCAATCACGTCGGATTCGCAAGCAAACGGCCCGCCCGCTCCCCAGCGCCAACTGCCCACACGGCCGGCCCTCCCACCTCAAAACGTATAGTGGCCCTTTCGGCCCATCCAGCCCAGCGCATATACCAACCCACGAGTCAAGCGCGAGAACCCCGGCCGCAGGCCCAAATTCCCATTGCGCAATTTCACACAAAATCGGAGCGCCATACCGAAGTCTAATAAGCATTGAAGTCGTGCATATCACACCAGGCATACATGGGAAGAGGTTGGGATGTCGAGGGCTTCGCACCGAGGTCGGCCCGCAAGGGGCTCGGCATGGGCTTTCTCTTGCAGGTGAAGGAATTGCGGATGGAGAGGTTTTATTCGGTGTGGCTGGGGAGGTTGGGATTAGGATTGGAGGGGTTCCCTAGCGCGGACGCTGGTGGGGATGTGAAGGGCCGCTGGTGGGGAACTTGGAGGAAACCTTCGTCGGATGCAACGAGACTTGATGTCATCCTGCAGCACGCCACTGACCACTCAGACGGGTGAAGTAGCGTTTCGGATGGGGGATGCGCTGGCGTCTCGGTGCTGTTGCGCGGTCGCGGGAGCGTCTCGTGTCAACTTTGGGCGAGTGGGTAAATTGGATTGGGATCGCGATTGCGATTTGCACGAGAAGTCACCCGCTTTTCTGCTGCCGCTTGAGACAGGTCGAGGGCCGGAATAAGCAACGGCATCAAGCACCTGGTGTGTGCCGGCGCTTCCAATGTTTCCCCGGCGTCAAAAGTGTCGTCTGCTTCATGCCGTGCGAACGCGTAGAGAGACACCGGTGGTGCTTAGTACTGCGGTATGGCAGATGGCAATTTCCAGTGCCTTTCGAGTTTGAGCCTAGAATGGTCAAGCCACTGCAAGGGTGTACCAGGTACATGTGCTGTGAGAGGTGACGGTGTGCTGAGCCGGCGCTTTCCAGAGCAGTCCGGTGAGGGCCAGCGTCGTCTCCTACTGCCCCGTGCGGGCTGCTGAATCGGTACGCTTTACATCATGCATCTACACATTACAATTCTCCTTTGCCCTGCAGCGGCAGCCGAGGACTAGGGATCTCGGGGGAAGTTCTCGCTGAGAGTGGCACGCGTTCGCCGAAGTGACACGGAGTTGCCTCCTAGATGCGGACACTGGTACATGAACGCAGAGTCTCCCTGCCAGCGTGAGGCCTGTGTAGAGCATTTCGCCAATGAGAGCAGAGCTGGCACAAATGCCCGGCAGCTTCTCAGTGGTCAAAGATGGGAATTTGAGATGCCGATCTTGAAGATCTTCCTGCTGTGCCACAGTCAGTTCGCCACCCTAGAGGCGCGGGAACTGTGGCGAGTAATCCTGCACTCGCCACAGCGGGCTCGGGATACTGAGCCGTTCGCGCATGTGAGTGTGACTCAGTTCTACATGCATGTATGGCGGTGCATGTGCGGTGAATTGCATTGGTGAATGGACGGCCAAGTAGGCCTCTCGGTTACAGCACGCTTACAACGACGTGCTACACTGAGAGCTGAGAGCGCATTGCCTACGCGTACTTTTCGCCACATGGTCACCGTGATGCTCTCCGCGATAAGCAATCATACGATTTCTTCGCAGCAAATGCATAGAGTAGGCGGTGTGATTCGGTGAGCTGTTCAGGATACCTTTACCGAGCTTTGCTGTGATGGTCTACATTAGGGAAAGCGCAATGCTTTTCTTGAAGTGACGATACCACGCGAGCAAAGCGACCCGAATATGTGGACGTACGTGGGGATAAGCTCAAGGCGTGAGGGAGCTAGACTGGCACGGGAAAGTGATGTTCGAAACGACTTGTGCTCGTCCCAAAGGCGTATCTGCACTGCCACACGACGTTCTGGTTCGCCGGCAGCCAGTCTGACCCGCAGACGCTTGAAAGAGGGGTGCATGATGGCAGAGATGACCCTTCGGGATGCCCGTGGAAAGAGCTAGACATGGGCTATTGTAGCCCTGCATGCGCGCAATTTGTCCTTTGTTTTCGGCGCCTCTATCGACAGCAGAAGTAGGATTCGTGCGGGAATCTAGCGATATTTGCGAGCGAGGTTCACGCCGAAAAGTGACATGGGGTTAGACCACGCACGGCTCCCGATGGCCGCTTTCGGGTCGGCGAGATCACCGATCGCAGGTCCATATCCGCATCGTTGGACGCATCCCTGCAGCAGCGCTGCTTTAATAACCGCGCCCAGGGCAAGCGTTTGATGGGTCCCGTGACTCGTCGCGTTGGCGCCCTTGCCAAAGCTCATTTCACCGCGCAGCGCAGGGGGCGTCGTAAGCTTCTCTTGTCGCCGTTGTTCTGCGTTTTGGATGCTGATTGTTTCTCAGGGCTTCTGCCCCTGTCTTTTGGCTCCAGTTGTAGAGTGCAACCGCGTCGAGCTTGGCTGTCTGCAATGCTGCTGCCGCTGGCATGGGTCGATCGCGGGGATGCGATGCATGCGTACATCATTCACCAGCCTGCAGCGTTTGACGTGCAAGCTCGTGCCTGGCTGCACGGCGCTGCAGCAGTGCACTCGGCGCCCGTCCGGCCCGCCAGCTCAGCGTTTCAGATGCCCTCGTCGTCGACCGCACTCGCGTCGCAAAGCTGGTTTTTTTCCGACCGCGTATTGAAGAAGGAAAATGGCATCGTGGCCCAATCGGAAAACTCTCATCAAAAGCAAATTCCATAAATTCATCCGCGGCTTGCAGGGCCGCATACGCTGGCGTGGCGTCGACGCTGGTCTGCATGCGCTCAGACGCAGCCCGGCGTGCAGGGTGAGCTGGGGGTGAGCTGGAATGCTGCCGGTTGGTCAAGAAGGTTTCTGTGGCCTCCAAGACGGCATTATTGATTCCACCGGAAGTGCATGAACGGTAACATCCATGTGGAAAGGCTGGTCGCTCGCTCAGGGCAAGACATAGTCTGTAGAGCATCGTTCGGACCTTTGTCGCCGGTGTTGCTGCTCGAACAAGAGCTTACGTGCGCGTCGTGATGCTTGCCATCAGAACTCTAACGCTTCCAATGATGCTGAGGCGGTAATGGTATGATGGTTGTAGCCGGTGCGCCGGACGCGGCTCGGGAGAGGCTTGCCCGATTGAGGGTATAAGCGATGAGATAAGACCCTTAGAAGAAAGGTCTTGGTACGGAGCATTTTCGCGATTGATTTGTGGCGCAAACTACATGATATGCACCAACGGGATAGGAAGGTATCGACTTACTCGATATGTTGGATGTCTATTGCCAATAGTTGATCCCATTGTAGAGTTGAGAAAGTACTCCGTGTGATGAGATAAATCCTTCGAGAGTAATCGGACCGCCAGAAAAGGATTGCCGTGACTAGATACTTTGCTTGCGAGAAGGACCCAAGGAAATATTGATAAAACGTTTGTTAAGTGGCGGATACTCCATGGTATGGAAAGTTCCTGGTCCTCGGTAGAGTCACGATTCAGTGCGTGGAACACTGGACGGTAAGCTTACCGCATGGAGAATTCAATACCAAGATCTTCCGACCCGCATGCTGTGGCTGAGATGTGAATCAACAAGTGCTTGCAATTGGGTCGTACAGTGGGATTAGATGCACAATAATGAGTGACACCATCGTCGCGACCAGTAACCACCGTATGTACAGTACAGTTGAGTAAACTTGGGCCGTGGGACCAAGATCATGAACTGTTGATATGGAAACCTACGCACGACAGCTTAAAGACCAGCTACAGCCCCTATGACTGCAATCGAGTACCCAATTTAAGTAACATCCGACTGCCCATGCCTCTGGGCACAGTACGTTTTAGTGAGCAAGAATAAGAAGATGAGTGTGAAGTGAATCTTCGCAGTGTAGAAAATCGAGATGATACACTCGAGAGATCTTCTTCCTACATGTCGATAACATTACCCAATTTCCTGAGCAGGGCGCGAATAGAAATTTGCCCCATAGGCAGCAAGATGCATCTTTCTCAACCCACTCCTCGCCTCCATGTGGATGCTTCTAAGCCAATTTCTGGATGTGACGGGACCAACCTGCTGTTGAGAAACAGCAGGCACAGTCCCATGCAAGGGGGAACGTGCAGCTTTTAGACCGCACCCCTACAGCATATACCAGGGTCCCCCCCCCCCCCCCCAGTTTTTAAAACGTTGGACAATGTTTCTAGGCTCGATATTCTGGAGAGAAGAAGACTTCATTTCCTCGACGCACCACAATCTTAGAGAGCGGCTTCCTTGCTCATGAGTACCTCGAATTGAACTTGTGTGCGAAGATCAGGTCAAAGTCGTCCGGAAAGGTCTACTTGTACCTTCTTTCCTGATTTCAGTCTTAGATTGGATATCTCAGCATGATTCTGGCGACGATGAAGCTCACCACCGAATGGCCTGGGCCAAACATGAAATATTTACTTCATTATTTGACCACAGCTGCGCTTGATCTAATCTTTTGGTGATGATGGAGCTCATCCATGTATTATACGCCAAACCATGTGCCATGGATATGTCTGTCCTTGGGATTCTGTCGGACTTCGGAGCGCCACAAATTAATCATGGGCACATCTGGATGGGATTTCTCGACCAGTCTCGCATCCCATATATTGGTAGCCGGAGTATTGTCAGAGTAGAGCTCGATGGCAAAGTGCACAAAAAAGCGAAGCGAAATTATAGTACTTAGACTCTCATGTGGAATTATTGCCTCATCCTTTACCGTCATTCGCAGCGTCTCGTCCATGAAGGCGTCCCTTTTGCAATATTTGTGCTAGAAAGCCCCCGCAACACGGCAAGTCCGCTCACCGCGTCTATAAATCGTCCTCGCTTCGCCAACTACGGCCTTGTGGCCCAGGAGACACAGCTGGAAGCTCCACGCCGGCTAGGCGTGTACGGTACATCACCTGCCGGGTTCTTTTCCTAAAGTGACTGGCGAATCAATGACCAGCAAAGGTGAAACGCTCTCGGGTCTTAACAAGGCACTGAGGGCAGAAACACCGTTTAGCTCCACCGTACTTAAGACAAATAGCATATTCTTTGTCATTGGTGGAGTGTTATCGCCGCTATACGATCGCAAGCAAGACCACAATATGCGCCGCGACTCAACAAACTGTATGCAGGCAACTTTGTGAACAGGACGTCCGAGACATGTATCGTTATAGTTGGAGAGAATCATACTTATGAGCGTTGTATGATATGCAATCTCTACGTACAACACTATGCATTCCAAGAACGAGGTTTAACGCGATTGCGAAAAAAGGTCCTCTGGA
Organism: Paraphaeosphaeria sporulosa; assembly: GCF_001642045.1. Taxonomy (NCBI): domain Eukaryota; kingdom Fungi; phylum Ascomycota; class Dothideomycetes; order Pleosporales; family Didymosphaeriaceae; genus Paraphaeosphaeria; species Paraphaeosphaeria sporulosa. The sequence goes on along the minus strand of NW_017253373.1, from coordinate 67,580 downwards.
AATACCACAAGCAGCCTTCTCCCGGAAACAGTGCCTCTCTTCAACCGGTTCAATCCTTCCAAAATGCTTCCCAACGTGTGCCCTACTACTTCAACAGGATTTGATTTGATCTTGCTCATTTCTAAGCACTATTGATACATATGATGAAGTTGGATAGCTTTCTGGCGTTTTGCTGCGCTTTCTGGGCATGTTGGCATCATGCAGTCCATGCGTAACGGAGGTCAACCGCCTCGCAGTGCCGTGCCGCAATATGGATAAGTGTTCATGGGGCCAGAAGCTTCTCGATGCCTGATCACCGTCAAATCCAGCCCGACCGGGTCCGAAAATTGCAGGGGTCGGTAAATGATCCTGTATTGGGGCCTGCCTTTCTGCGTCGCTGCAGTCTGTCAAGCTCGGCGGTAGTGTATTGATTTATTCTTTAGAAGCGTGGGCTCGATTTTCCGAATGATTGGCATATATATGTGGAGCAACCTGCACGTAGCCTCGCGCCTTGTTATATTCAGCGCGCGGTGAGATCTAAAATCATAGCTTGGGCTCGTAGACCCGAAATCGTAGCATCCCCGATGAAGTTCTGTATAAGCGCACGTACCTAAAGGCCGGATAGAGGTGGTGTGAGTGTGAAAGTGCAATGACCTCTGTCCAGAAGGATTATGGTAAAGGTTAAAAAGAGATATGAGAGTATCCGAAATTTGAACGTTATCGAACGTCCCAGACCAGAGAATGAGTGATCAGTGAAAGCCTCTCCCAGACACAGAGCAGCAAAACGTTGCCTAGTGGACCTGATCGTTTGAACCTAGTCATATGCTAGATGGAGCCATTGCACAATATGTTGTTCGTGAAATAGTGTCACTCCATAAGGGGCTTCTCACTGGGAAAATTTACGTTAAGGTGTTGTCCTATGAGAGATTGAAATTTCTTGTCTGAGAATTATCGATACAAAGTCAAGAAGGACAATCGGACTGAGCGGAGACCAGAATGCTTAGGAAGAAGAAGCACCCTCCATCGCTCCACCACAGTTGCAGCATGTAAGCATGCTTTCCCTCCTCTTCAGACTGCCTGCTTTGTCTCAGCAACCGCATCGCGCTAAGATCCATCTTCGTCTCCTCGTCTCCTCGTTGACCTGCGTTCGCCTCTCTTTGGTCGCCTCTTCAGCCAACCCGTGTTTGGTGTCGAGATGCTGCCTTACCTGGCACAGGAACAGAACACACGCCAAACAGTCTATACCCACGGCTACGAAAAAGATGACACGTAGCGCTTCCTGGTACACGTACCTGATCTCACTGATTGTCGGCTCCGAGAACCTACGATGCACGCGAAGCCTTCCGTGCAGGCGGAGCGTATGAACACGCATCCGCCGTCTTCAGAAGAGTCCGATATGGTCCAAGAAAGAGCTGAGATGCGGATATGGAGGATGGTTGCGGGTATAGCAACCCCAAGATGACGCCTAAGGTGCGGATGAAGGCCCATGTTGAAGTGGCAGAGGCTGGGTCCTCTGACAGCTTCATCTCCTTGTCATAGCCGACGTGCAGGTACATGAAGAGGACTAGCAATGCGACGTCGCCAATTGGTACGTTCAGCCAGAAGACCTATCGCTCCGTATGTCAGGCTTTATTATAAGAAAAGCACACAGCCAGCCAATGATGCATCTGCTTGGCCGGTTCAACGTACCCATCTCCAGGATCCAGAATCGACAACAGCGCCACCAACAATTCGTCCTGCTGTCATGCCAACTGTGTAAGATATCATTACAATCGCGAGGTAATAGCTCCTTTGGCGTCAAGGCACTGAATCTCCGAGGATGATACCTTGAAGTGCATTTTGGTGAGTGACGTTTCCGCTGTCATCCATGCTAAGTCGGTGCAACTGACCTGAGATCATGACCATGCCGCCGGAACCTGCGCATTGAATCCCACGACCCGCTATGAGCATGCTGCTGTTGACAGCTCCGCCGCAAATTCCTGACCCAAGCGTGAACAGTGCCGTTGCACCTAACATACGCCAACAGCGGCCAAAATTGTTACACGGCTGGCCAAATAGAGGCTGAACAGCGGCACTTCATGATGGAGATAGTGAGCGTAAGATAACCCAAAGAGGTAGCTTGACACGTACCAGCAGATACAGAATGCATTGGTGATCTAGATGTACTCTTCTCTCATGTCAAGGTACTATGGCGGGACCACCTGTGACGACGATGCTATTCTCGAATCTATGCGAGTTTAGCGTTACCCTAGAACGGCCATTCTCTGCGCATGTCTGTTGCTGCCCTTCCAGTAACCTTATGTCTCTCTGGACCAAATCGCTCCAGGTCCGGATATGGGTCCTTACCTTTCATGGTTCTATATGATGACCGTCGATAAGAGACAGGGTGTGCGCATCGACTCGACTAAAACTCCTTCCAGCAAAGGAGGGTTTGTCAGGTCAAGGCTGGGATCTTCTACCACAGTTCTTAACTTTTGACGGAGAGCGGGGAGATATTCAGGATGGGTGAATGTGTCTTGGATGAGCTGCGTAGCAATCTGGTATGGTCAGTGCTTTTCTACTGCACGAGGTTCAGAGTTCGTACGACCGGTTTAGCCGTAGTAGAAGAGACGAACGTAATATTCATGTCATGCAATATGCGGCTATGCGATGCCTCGGGAAGATTCCGAATTAGATCTTGCAGAATCGAACGCTACTATACATCAGAGAGATAGGCTCGGAACAAGGAGCGTGAAAGCACACACCGTTTTAGTGTCCTGGTTATCGTTAGCATGATACCCGTTGATTTCAGCTGCTATCGATTGATGAATGTACTTTTGGCTCAAATTGCGTCCCGTGGCCAACCAACCGAGGCAAGCCTCAACGGTCAGCATCGTGGGATTGATCCAAGAGGTAAACATACGGTACCGAGAACGCTGGAAAGCCTTTTGCGGCCTCTGACACAAATGTCACTTCGTCAATGTATTTCAAGCCACGATCCACGAACTCTGGGGTGTTTGCTTGCGAGTGTCAGCGACTACTCTAGACAATGAAGCCGATGATATTACCGAATTCAGCGCCAAACAATATGAGTATGTTCATTCGCGAGGCGAAAGCCTCACGGTTTCCCAAAGTGATATTTTGCCGGAACCTGCGTCAACATGAGCCGGGTCCGTTGCCGTGCAAGTCATTAGCTACCATCGTCGAGAGCACTCTTGCGTAGTGCCTCGTTCATTTCTTCTTCCATGATAACAATGAATGTTTGGTCTCCAAGAGAAAAATTGGTTTGTCACGGTTCGTATGGCACACACTACAGGCATACCGTCCTCATCGCGTCGGTCCGGCCACTCATAACCGAATACATGCTTCAGTTGGAAATGCTCTTTGGACCAAGTATGGCTTGAAAGGATAGTAATGCTTGTTCTGTTGAGCTCGTCCCAGTGGTCTTTGCTAGACACAAGATGAAGATGATTTCCGGGAATCAACATTAAATATAGCCCTCCTTTGTGTTGTGGGACGTCAAGTCCTGCTATCCCCTGAGTGTAGTAGAAGCTCAACTGCTCTGCTCGGTCTATCAACATACGCCTCCCATTCAGAAGGAACCGCCATTGCTCCGGAATGTGCAACCTAAGGCCCAAATACAGAAAGACAAAAAGAAGCGAGAGCAACAACACGATGGCTACAACCATGACTGTTGGATGACGATGATGAAACTGTCTGAAACTGTCTTTAGATACGAATGCAATGTCGGAGGAACCTGCGAATCTCCGTAGTCGAGAAAGCAAAGTACTGACAGAGCGCTGCGTCTGGTGCTGGCTGTGTCGCATACATACTCAGGCAGGCAGAATAGGACTCATGCTGCGCCGCCCTCGAGCTCCGCCTTGTGTTAGACGACAACGGCAGGACCTTGCAACTCAAACATTTCGCTGGGTCCTCGCTTCACCCAGGAGTGGCAAAATAGAGAGGCGCCACACCTAGGGCCTACCGAACATAGATGTCATCAAGAACCTTACATAGCTGGTATAACTGTGTTTCAGATCAAGGATGTTCTTGCGTCGCAACAGCAACTCCATACATCGCCGCGAGAACAAAAACGCTGATCGAGGACGAAGCCTAGTAATCGATGATCTCCACGATATAACCAACCCAAACCCCGCAGAACCTACTCCCATCATCCCCTCTCCCGAGCACTCTGTCCGCCCCAGAACCACCGCATCCCCACAGTTAGTCTCCATGTCTTGCCCACCCGCCACTCCAACGAAGCCATACCTCCACCGTTCACAGCACTCCTTAGTCCTTGCATCACACATCGCATCTAGCACCTCCCTCCCTAGCACAAAACCCATAGCCACCAGCACTAGTATTCGTAGACATAAGCAGCATACATTAACAAGGATATAAGAGACTAAATCGCATGCACAAAGCACCATTACTACCAACCATCCTCCCAAACCCACCGAGTCCCAAATTCCCACTAGAGCCGTACCGTACCGTACCGAACCGTGTCTTCGTCATGTACACAGATGCCCAAACCCATCCCGTCCCCAATCCAGCCCAAGAAATCCTCCGAGACCCAGCGCCAACGTAGACTCACGCAAAGCAGAGACCTGACACAGCCCAAAGCAACCATTGCAAACGACGCCTACACAGCCTTCTGCTTCGGATACTCCCCCGGCACGTGTAAATCGCTCACACTGAAGTCGGTATTCTGCCTCCTCACGCCAGGCACAACATTCACCTCACCACTGCCTCCGCCAACAACCTCACCATTCGCACTGCCGATATGCTTCCCCTCCTCCGCAGCCACCAGCCCGGGCGTCGCCTGCGGGAAGTCGCGCGCGCTCGACTCAGGCTCAGGGATGCGCTCCGCAGTCCTGACCACGGGCGCCGCCACGCCGACAACAGCCTCGCGGGCGACAGCGGATGTCTGGCCCTCCGTCGTCACCATCACGGGATTGCTCACGCCCGAGAACGCCTCGTGGCCTTCGTCGTCGAGGCCGTGTCCGGAGCGTGGGGGGATGGGCACGGCGCCGCCTACGAGCGCGGCGTTTCCGTGCTGCGAGACGAGTTGGGACGCGGGGTGCGAGGCGTAGTCTTGAGGTGCGGAGGTTGAGGTTGGGCCGGCGAGCGCGGCGTTGGTTTCATTTTCTTGGTCTGGAGCCTCGCGGTGGCGGTGGAGGGCTTCGGCACCGACGGCGCCTGCGGCAAGGCCGCCTGCTCCGGCGGCGGCGGGGGCCATCCAGTCACCATAGTTACTTACTACGCGCTGGGTCTGGATCTGGGGCTGGCCCTGGCCGAAGGTAGGGTATTGCTTTTGAGGTTGTTGCTGAGGGACGGGGGTTTGGGCACCAGTGGAAGGTTGGTAGGGCTGGTAGGGTACAGGTTGGATAGCAGATTGGCTGGCGTTCTGATTAGGATACGGCGGGTTTGCAGCACCCTGGCCCGGGGTTTCCGGTGCATTGTTCGCAAAGTACGAGGTCTCCCGCTGGAACTGCTGCTGCGGGTTGTCCGGGTGATACTCGTAGGGATTGCCAGGACCGTACGCTGCGTCATACGGGGTGCGGTCATCGTATGCGTTTGGATAGCTAGCATGTGCCATCTGGGGGCCTCCGGCTGCGGTTGCTAGATCAAGACCGACTTCCGATGAGCTGCCACTGGAAGGGCCACGCGCCTGTAAGCTTCGGTCGACCTGGAGATCACTTGGGAATCGCCCACCTGGACTGGGTCGAGACGGACGCTCGGACTCTGCGACGCCTTGGTTCTGGACCGATTGTGCTGCGGAGAAGGGAACATGGTCTGCCTCGTCCTCTTCTAGGCCTCCATCGGAGCTGACTGAGCGGGTGCTGCCGGTACTCATGCTGCGTTTGTGGCGCGTGACGAAGGCGTTTCGCTCGTCGCCGGTCTTGTCTATCAGACTGTTGATGTCGTCGTACCAGGCCAACATGGTATCATACGTTTCGGCCCTGCTACGTGTCAGTGATCAATCTGAACTGAGTTGTTGCACTTACCTGAAAATCCATGTATGTCCTCTGTGCATCGAGCCAGTCTGACGGCCTTTGATCACTGCGAAACTTAGCAACGTCAACCCTTTTTCCTGAAACTCGACTTACCGAACTTGTACGAGCTGCTGTTGGGCTGAGCGTGGCTCCCCAACTTCTGATCAGACAGGAGCAGGGACATAACCGGCGGTTGAGTATAGATACGGTCCGCGCTCTTGAACTCATGCAGATGAGTAGGCGATAAGACGTACCTGCCAGACATCAGTACAGAAAGGACCGTGAAAACTAATATGGCAACACTCACCAGCCTGGCGTATAGCTCTTGAGATACTTTGACTTGCGCTCTAACATCCCCGCTCTCACCTCAGCCGCAGCAGGATGGTGCTTGCCTGGGTACTCAATGTCCTCCAGCCTCCTCAGAGGCAGGTTGGGGTTCACAAAATGCGGGTCGTGCGTCACGAATTCGTTCCACTCCAGATCACGAGACATGCCCACAGGCCCGCTTCGCAGCTTTTCGATGGTGGAGTAATTCTCGTCAGCCTCGTGCTTCATGATGCTCGCGAGCGCATTGTACGCTTTCTGAATCTCGCCCACAACGATCGACTCCAGTTCGCGTCCAGAGTGCTCAAGGTTGAGATAGGCGCGGTGCAGGTAGTTCTCCTCATCAATCTGGCGCTCGACCTGTCGTTCCACACCCAAGCGGACCACGAATGGGTCGCCTTTGCCAGCTACGGCCGCTGGATCGGAGTCTATCAGGGCAAGCGACTCCTCCAGTGCACCCACAGCTTTGCGGGTGTTTTCTTTCTCTTTGTCCACCGAGTTCTTGAAGTCGCCGCTCAGGGACTTGATTTCCTTGATCTTCTGGCTCAGGTCTGCCCGGAGCCCGGAGAGCTGGTTGACAACCTCGCTCTCAATCTCCTTGGCCTTGTTCGACTCGGACAGAGCCTGCTTGTGGTAGTCGCGCAGGATCTTGTTTGCGTCGTTCAGGCCGCCGTCGGCAAGGAACAGCGCGGGGGCGTTGGTGTTGTTGACGACATTGGAGACCTTAAGCAGGGCCTTGGAGCGGTGTTCGTAGGAGGCGCCGACTTCGCGAAAGTAGGTAATGAGGTCTTTGAGCAGTTTCCGCCACGCTGTGAAGAGGTTAGTGATGTGTAGATTGGTGTCATATAGCGCAGGCAGGCGTACCTTGGAAGCGGTTTGCAAGGATGTCGGTGGGGGACCCTGAAGTTGGGACGGGGGTATAAAAGACGCTGTTGTGCTTAACACCACTGCCATCCTCGTCCGCGAACTCGACGCCCTTGATGCTCCCCGCACGCACGCTGCGTCTGCTGCTGCTGCGCTTCAGACTGCCGCTCCTCTTGACGGACGCGCGCTTCTTTAGGGTGCCGCTGCGCGAGGGAGTGCCTGAAGCTGTCCCTGATGCACCGTGGCCCACGGTAGACGCTCGCGAGGCGGACCGGGCGGGCACGTGTTCGCCGTCTCCGAGTACTGAGGAACCGCGCGTTCGCGCGTCGAAGTTCTCCTCGAACCTGCCCAACCTGTCGCCGTCGTAGCGGTTCAGCGATTGCGACAGCGGCGAAGATTCCACCGGCGCAGAGGGCGTGTTCGCAAAGTCGTTGCCGTCGACATTGAGGTGCGAATTGGCACCATATCCTCTGCTCAGATGCGCAGGGTCTTGGGGCGGGGGGATGCCATTGTAGCCACCCGAGGGCGTGACAGGTCGCTGAGACGCCATTGCGAGCACTTGTCGCAACGCTTACGGAAAGGCCTTGGGGAATATCGGGGACGGTGCAGCAGAATTGTGGTGCTGTAGGTCGCAAGCTCCAGCTGCTGCTGCGGAGACCTCGGGAATGACGTTTGCACGGGCGTCTGCAGCTCAAAAGGAGAAGCCCGAGGCGGAGCAGTCAATCAGACGATGCCCAAGTGCGCAGCGAGGTTACTACCAGTTAGGCGCGTAGATCACTCCGACTAGGAACTGCGCGCGGGGCAGAAATGGCTCTTGGGCGCTGAAACAAATGCCAAAGGGGAAGCTGCCGCCCACAAGAGACCTTTTGTTGTCGCCAAACAGGCATAAGGGCACCGGTGATGTCATGCACACAGCTTGCGCTCTGCGCCTTGGCAACTGGTTCAACACCAAAGATCGTCATCGGTAGCACCATCCACCCAACTCGTCGCGCGCCGCTCCCTAGCCCGTTTGGGCAACGTCGTTCTCCTATGATTTGGCATTGGCGCGTCTCCGGGCGCATCGCACCCCTTTACAACCTTTCATGACGGCGCAGGTGGAACTTGATGCTTGTCACATGTTGAAAGCGCCGCCCGCCTGGCCTCGTGGCATTCACAAACCAAGGCGCGGGGTGCTCGTAGCCCTTGAACTAAACCGCCATATCTGGTCCCCAGGGTGTCACTAGCCACACCTTTCACAATTGAATGCAGACTGTACGTGCTAGCGCGCATCTAGCTGTGGAGATGATCTGCCGGCTCTGCCGGGATCTGACGACAGCCTTGCAGACACTGAGGCTTCCGCCCAGCCCGCGAAATCTCCCGACTGCAACCTTGAACCATGTTTTGGAGCCTTTAGCGCATCGATGACAGATACCGAGGATCGTCGCGATCTTGGGACTCATTTGTCGCCAGCCTCGCCGACTGCAATGCTGCCTTGATCGAGGCCGGTCACTCCTAGAATCCTGTCCCCAAGACGCCTGCGAAAACACTTTGAAGAACGCAAGGCAATCCACAGCGTAACACTTTCCGAATGTTTATGATTTCCATATGCTACGTCCATTCCAAGGTCTAGCGGAGTTTTTGAACATGAAGTGAATTCCTTTCTGCCTCTTCTCTTGCAGACAGTCTCTGCGGCCGTGGCCGTGGCCCTCATGCCTCACACTCAGTCCATCCCACCCAGCATTCATCCCCATGCGCCAAAAGCCCAATGCGATCCGTCTATCATGCAGTTCGTATGGTATCGTAGTCTAAGTCGCTTCCACGCTCGTGTTCCCAGGATATCATGCTTATTTGACCGGGCTCCACACCTTCTCGAGCAGACCGCTCTGCTGCGCCAGCCTGTTCAGCGAGTCGTCGGCCTCGCCCATTGCGCGCACGAATCCGCAGAGCGCGAAGGAGGTGTTGTCGCCGGGGATGGCGCGGCCATTGGCATCGACGTTGGCGATGGAGATCTGGACCGAGCCGTGGTCGTCGGGGCGAATGAGGCGGTTGGTTGCGCTGCACTTGCGCGGGATGTAGCTGCGAGGTAGATTATTAGACATGTATCTAGGGTTTCGCAGAGGGCCAATGGTGGCTTACAGATCTACGAGCTCGCCTCTTTCGTTCTCCATTGTGTCGGATTTGGGGGATTAGGTGCGCTGCAATCAACGTGAGCAGTGCGACAAATCTGGCAGCGCTGAATCTTACGTAGGGTGATTGGGAGCGTGTAGCGTGTGTGGTGTTCTGAATTTCCAATGTTGTTTTCGGTCGGTGAGTGCGGAAAAAAGATAAGATAAGCGAGATTCTCACCGCCACAAAACCTTTCAGCCACACTTTCGTGTCGCAACTTCAATGCATGCAGTCTTGCTCGAAGCTCAGAGGTCTCGTGATTTGTATAGTGTCATGCAAAGCAGGGGTATCTACAGAGTCGCAATGCAGCTCTCGCGCGCTGCCTAATACCATGATCATCCCATCCCATGCCCGCTGCTATCAATTCGCTATGCGACAAGGCACTGCAAACCAATGTCTATCTACACTGCAAATAATGTTTCAAAACCATGCTTGAACAATGCATGCAAACTAAAAGAAAACGGACCATGCTTGCGCCAACAGGATGAACGCGCAATTGGTCGTCGCCTAAAATTGCAGATGCTTGAGCCACGGTGCACTTTTCATCAGCGCAATCTGTGCCATCATCCCCTGCAACATCGTCTCTTCAACCCCACGTATCAATTCGTCTTCTTGGGCCGCCTGCCCAACTTCCTCAATGAGAGCCTCCCCCAGAATCCCATACTCTGTTTCGCCAGCGCAATCTCTTCGCTCATCTTCTGCATCATCTGACCTTCGGACCCGTGCACCATTTCCTCTTCGTTGGTCTCTCTGAATGTGCCTTGGGCCACCTATCGGGTTTCGTCTCTAATTTCCTCCGCGAGGAACCCGCTTTTCTTACTCTCCTAGAATCGCACTTTGTTTGGAAGTAACACACTCTTTGTGATGGTCCCCCTCTGCATGGTCATTTCCTTGATCGCCTGCTTGATTGAATCCTTGATCATCTCCTCGGCATTCCCCTTGCAACCCTGAATCTGCACGAGAGCCTTCTGGTAAACCCCATCGTCACCTTCTTCGATACCATACGTCTCCTCGGTTTCTTGGTATCGCGCTTTCTTCGGAAGCATCTCATTGAAAGCATTCACCGTTGTCGTGAGCTCCCTGCTTTCCTCACTTTGTTGGGATCGCGCTTTCTTTTGAAGTTCTAGCACTTCTTTCAAAGCATTTTCTGCTCTCCTGTGTTCTTGGGATTGCGCTCTCTTCTGATGCTCTTCTATGAAAGCATTCTCCGCTGTTCTGGTTTCCACACTCTCTCGGGACTGTACTTTCTTCGGAAGCTCTTCTCTGAAAGCATTCTCCGCAATCTTGGCTTTCTTGTCTGGTGAGCTCGGACAAAGTGAGGTAAAGTCTCGGGCGATCCGCTTGTTGCGAGGTTTCGGAAAATGCCAGACTGTCGGGGTATTGCCAGATCTTCGATCGAGCTGAACTGCTTGAACCATCCTGTTCAGCGAGTGGCATGCGTCAAAATCACGGCCCTCAGGTCGTGGAGGAGACTGGCCATTCGGGGAACTAGACGCATCAGAATCATAATAGATGAGGTGGCCATTTTTAGTGAGCCTAAGGGAGGGAGGAGAGTCAACTTGAGAATCGGGTGAACTAAGTGGGGTGGGCCTAACGAGTACGATTAGCACAGCAAGAAGGTGCTAATCGTGCTTCATGCCACAAGGGCAGATCGAGGCGTATGCCTTGCGACCCTTACATCTCCCGTCCTTCAACGACCTCAAGATTCGTGTAATCGTCCATGTTCACCACATTCGTTGACGGAGTATCCATCATCTCTACGTCACCATGCTGAGTCTCGCCACTCTGCGAGCCTTTGACTTCCTGCAGGTCACGGTGCAAGGCTTCGGTGTACTCAGTGGCCACATCGTCGCGGACGTACACGATACCGGTGCTTGTGGGTGGTCGAACCTGGACAACCTTCTTGAGGATGGTCTCTTCGGATTCCAGAGTGACCGTTTCGTCGTTATATTTGCGCCAAATGTCGTTCTGGAAATCGTAGATGTAAATCCAATAATGGCCACCGCTGTGGGAGCCTGCATGCATGAATATGGCATGTAGTCTATACGGGTGATCTTTGCAATCCTCAAAGACGGAATCGATCTGCTTCTCCAGCTTCTCCATGCGATCGTGGATGTCGGTGAGCTCGGGACGGAGTTCATCGGCGCGCTTATTGAGCTGGTCCGCGATTCCCTCCTGAGGTACCGGGCTGGGGTCGCGCTGCTCTAGAGATGCCTGCAGAGATTCACCAGCGGCCTCTGGCGACGAACCCTCGAGCTTTGTAACGAGGCAAGCAGTCTCGTCTAGAACACCGGGGAGATCAACGTCCTTGAAGTCGGTCTCTTTGAGTAGCTTCTTGCGGGTTTCGAGAGCTCTCAGCTCAGCCTGGAGTTGCCACTGCTGGTTCCGAAGCTCTTGTAACTGCTCTTCTGAAAGTGATTTGGTTGACTTCAAGTATCTGTCCAAATATAGAATCTTGTCCAGCGCTAGATGTGATTCATCTTTTCGAGCGCGGCCATTCTCAAACTGCAGGCGTCGAACGTTGATGATTTGGATTGGGGCAGCTGTATCGAAGATCTCGTATTTGGTGACGCCACCTTCGAGTTCGGTAAGGCCGAACTCATCGTCCAGGGCGGCACAAATCGACCGGTCTCTACCCTTCGTCGATACGAGAACATTGTCTTGAAGATCGGACTTTGGAATGTCCTTGTCCTTAGTTCTACGCACAGTTGTGACGTTTGAGAAGAAAGTCCTCTTGATTAAGTCTAATTGCTCGCCATCCTGCAGCACATCTTCTCCCTGGAAAGCGCATGAGAGTAGGTCAAAGACGTTGTTCAGGATCTCAGCGGCGTCCTGCTGTTGGGCTACGTCTTCCAGCTTTTTGAGACCAATGTCAGCCGTAGCTTGTGGCCGAGGAGGAATTGGAGGAGGACGCGAAGGTGGTTCTAGTCGGGTGGACATGGTGTTGTCTGGCTTGTCTGATGATGCTGTCAAGTCCATAGCCTTCATACTATCAGCATCGCCTTCAGCATCACCCATGACCGAATCAGCCGGAGAGGGCGGCATCGACGTATTCTGGAAGCCCGGTGGAAGCATAGGCCCACTGACCGGCATGTCTCCGATCTTGCCCAGCCTTGAGGACGGACGGGTGGGTGGTTTACTCTCGCTCGCAATGTTCGTGCTTTCACCCCTCGTAAGTGCCAAAGCAGCTAGAGATCGCTCGGGGCGGATGTTATGTTCTCTTGCCGTGATCATGTGCTTGAACAAGCCTTGCAGTTCTCGGACAACTATCATCGTCAGTACTACATCCAAGTTTACAAGCTGGTGTCTATGCCCTGAACTCACATTGCTGGCCAGTCTCGGCCCTCGCACGGGTAACGGCAGTCCGTCCCACGCGCTTCGGCCCCAGAGCTTCGGGCGACAGGTCCTGGAAGTGCTTGTCGCAGTCGATGACCATGTCACGCAAGGGCTTGATGGTAAACAAGAACTGCAATACGCTATTCAGGTAGCAAGTATTCCCAATGTTGCAACAACCCACTGGCCATTCGTGCAACTCAAAATTATGACCGCTGGGTTGTTGCTGCTCGCTCCCATACGAATTTTCCTGGTCTTGCCGGACCTTTTGGAGAGCAGTCTCCAGCCGCTGTGCGTTCTCTGGAGAATCCGACAGCATCCCCTCATACAGCGTTTGCAGCACGCTTGGGTCAAGTTTCGACGATCTGTCAGTGATGCCCAAGGTGGCATAAGCTTCAGCAGCGTCCATCTCAGCGGCGTCCATTTGTCCCGTCTCCAGCCATTGCCGCAATCGCTGGCTCTTGCGATGGTCTGCAATGATTTTGACTGCCATTCGTCCTGTTTCGGCTTCCTGGGGACTGTCGTTCACTTTGGATGTGTACATGGTAATGACGAAGTCATCTCCAGAAAGTTCCACAGAATCCGGAAGATTCAGCCAAGCGAGCGCTTCCGCGTACGTTTCTATTGAGTCTGACGCCGCTCGTTGTAACATGTCGCTACCCCTGGCAAGGCCAATTATTCGTAGGGCGCTCCTTGCTTCCTCAACCTGTCTGGGGCCGATGTCTGACAACCTAGCTTTGAACTGGTTTGTGATGATGTTGTCGCTAAGAGCTGGTCCATGGGACGGATCTATACCGAGCGTGCGGTATGCCTGGGTAACATCTTGCCGGGTGAACAATCCTTGTGACTCAAGGATTGCACTTTGTGTATCCAGCGTCTCACTATTGCGGCCCTTAGCCAGATCCTTCAAGCATTCGAAATAGTAGGGTGTGTTAACTGGGTCATTTGCGACTTGACGATCGTATGCGAAGATTAACAGCCGGTCAGCGAAATCAGACAAAGCGCCGAGGCCAGCGTAGTAAGGATGGTCTTCCTCGCGGTGTGAGTTCCGGGTTTCCCTCCGGCCGCCCTCCCTGAGCTCGTAGTCGTCGCAGCCTAAAGCCAGCTCGATGTAGTTGCGTGCAGGGACAAGGGCCAGTGGATTGCGACGCGCAGTCGCGCGCTCCGATTCGGGAAAGCTTAGGATTATGGCGTTGAGTTCATAACGCGCATCCTCGATAATGTTGCGAGTTGTCGTCTCGAGACTATCCAAAGGATGCTGAGCCTCCGAAGGCCTTGGCAAATACCATCCATCTGTACTGTTGCCCTCTGCATCCACTTCCACCGCAAATGTAAACCCTAGCTTCTTGAGCATGTCGTCGCAGTCTCGTCCAAAAGTCTTGAGGAACTTCCGGTTCAGAAGAGGTATCCTAGGCTTTGCTTTTGTTGAATTGAAACTGTCAAAGAGGTACGTGTTCAGGTAATTGGGTCCCTCGATTGGCTGGGCCATGTCAGGATCGGCGCGGGCTCCGTCGATTTCCTTTGCACGCTCCCATCGCCTACGCAGGTTCGCCGGATCCGTGAGTAGGGCAATATCGGAGTCAGAGAGGCGGGGCGGCGATATGCGTATCCGCAGGGTGACGGGGCATTTGTCCGCTGAACAATAGAAGGTGTACGACCGCGGTTTGGTATGGCCGCCTAGACTTCCAGATCTTGACGGGTCTTCCTCGCCGGAAAACAAGAAGTGATGGAGCGGGGACTCAAGGTCTGTCTTCCTGCATGGGTGGTCCTGGAGGCCATTATCACGGAAGTCGACCCAGATGTCGAAGTGCCATCGGCAGATCCTGCAGTAAACAGCAACCCTGTAAACCGTGTTCTCATCCGGATCTACCCCTTTCTGTGGAAGCTCACTCTGCTCTTCCTTGAGCTGCACATCGTGGCGACAGTTCCGACGCGGGACGGAGGAGGTCGGAGCAGCATGGGGGTCATAATGCGGCGGCGGTGAGGTCAGCAGGTTCCTGCCCGCGGCGGGCTCGTAGCGTGGGTCGTATGTGAGAAGATTCTGCAGCAGCAGAGGCGCCGTTTTACCTGTGGAACATCATAGTCAGTCATTAGCACGCATGGCATACGGTGTTCTCGTGCGACTAACCTGGGCCGAGCATGGCTGCCGCTGCGGCGGGGTTCAGTGGAAGCTATGTTGAAGAATATCGTGTCCGAAGCTGCAGAGGCAAAATCCGCAAACGTTGGATGGGGCGCAGACGTGGCAGGAAGCAGGGTTGACGCGGGGCGGGCTTCGTCAAGTGGAAGGTGCAGGCGTGCTATGTCGTCTCTAGGCGGCAGTCGCGCAACCGGATCAACAGCAGGTTGCGCTTGCCACAATCGTATTGATGCAACGGGAGCCCACGTCCGGCAATGTTTGGTCTTGTAAGAGCAAGCAGTTTGCAGTCTAGCCGGACGGGAAGCCAGCAGTCTCTCAAAGCGGCGCTGCGGGTGAGACATTTGGCCTTCAGTCGACACAAGCAGTGATGCGCGCCAAGGCGTGGGAGTTGCGCTGTCGCTAGCGCCGCCGCGACTCAACTTCAACCTCGAGAGAGCTCCGCAACGACATCACCGCCCCAATTGCGCCCGCCATGGCTCCCCACGACGATACCTACCACCCGAAGGACACGCTTGCGAACACGGCGAACACAACCCTGCAGCTGTCCATCGCTGGCGCCGTCGTTGCGGGTGTGCAGAACACGCTCCGGAAGCAGAATGTTGGTGCCATGGGCATTGTTACCCGCTCGGGCGGCATAATTGCACTCTTCGGTGCGTGTCAATTGGGTCACAGACTGGAGGATTGGTAGGACTGACAGGTATACAGCGGGCGTGGGAGCCTTGTATCAATTCACAAAGGACGCAACCTCGAACCTGCGGGAGAAGGACGACACCTACGGCGAGTTCCTCGCAGGATTCATGGGCGGCACCGCAGTCGGCGTCTACAGTGTGTATTTACATATCACGTCGGGAGCTGGAACTGACAGATGTAGGGGGAAATACGCCAATGATCCTCGGGGCGGGCGCTGGGTTCGGCGTTGCCTGCGCTGCCTTCAGATATACCAACGGCCTGAGCGGCTACGCGATCAAGGAGGATGATGAGGACGAGGTCGCCCGGAAAGAGGAGATGCGCAAGTTGCGCCGGAGACCTCTCCAGGAGACCCTCGAGCAGCTTGGCGAGGGTCGAGGTATGTTCGATGTATATCAACATTTTATGCTCGCTGCTAACATCGATAGGCATCTACGGCCCCGGCTACGAGGAGCGGAGGCGTGAGCGGTTACTGGCCAAGTACGGTATCGACGTGAAGGCAGCACAGGAATAGTTCCAGTCGAAGAACGAGGACCCCACGGCCAGCCTTTGAGCGCAGGCGTGTACATATATATTTTATTGGACCTGCTACCAAGGCGTGCTTTCTTTTGTCCTGCAGCCGTCCCATGCCCGTGTTTTCCGCTCACTGCCCTACATGTTGAGACTATTATCATCATTTTCTTCCATCAGAAGTCCAATCGCTCGCAATCATGCGCGCACTCTAAGACCCCAAGCTGACCTCCCGTGTCGTTCAGTTCAATTGCATTACAAGTAATTCTCGATGTACGAGGTGCTCCTTCCCTCAACTCACACCCGTGCACGACTAAGCAAGCCGATATCAGCAGTAGCTCATTGGACGCCTCTTCCCTCCCTCGCTAGCATCAAAGCTCATCGAGCGACAGAATTCATCAACCTCAGACATCGCTCATCTAGGCCACTGGACCGCAATACGTTGCGGTCGCTCGAATATTCGATCGCGCATGTTGGTGACCGAGATACTTCAAATCCATATTCATCAGTACTGGAACGGTACGTCCGGACTTTTCAGACAAGTCACACGGACAACTTTCAAGTGTTCACAGCATAGGGATCGTCGTGTGGAGAAATTGTATCAACCGCTGACAGTTCTACTTTATTGCGCAATTACCCTTACCAACAAGTTGTCGGGATGTTGGTTCAGGGCTTCGATTGGAACGATGGTACAGCCCAAAAGACGCTCGAGTTTGGTCAGAAGACTCAACGACGCTGGAGTTAGTCGCTCTTATTCGCTACGGGGACTTCCTTTCACGGACGCACTGATTCCTTAGGGCATGGTATCCTACAACTTGGTTCTTGCTCTGCGATGCTGGTACCGCGGCTCCCAGATGGTCATTTCTACAGCTAGGCCTATTCCGGTCAATCGGCCTGCGCTTTGAGGCGCCATCGGTGGTTCAAGACTTCCATAGACATGTGCTTCCCATACAGATACTTGTCGCCCCATCATACAAGAGCGTCATGTGTAAGCAACGCTCGCGGTGTTTCGCTCAGGAGATACGGCCCGCTTTTTCTTCGCTTTGTAATGGCCCTCGCGCGCCGCAAACAAAGCCTGATTACGAGACCTAGCGAGCAACCGACTACACCACGCGTCCACAACCGACACCAGTCACCTCATCTACACAAAGCGAAGGCGTGCTGACCCATGCTCTCGGCGCAGCCACACACCCTCCATCCAATGCGCATGCATTCACCGTCGGCTAGCGAGCCAATCGGAGGCCCGATAGCTCCCGCATCACCGATGCCGTCCTGCTTGCGCCCTACAATATGCGTCAGGCTCCGGTTGCGATAGTAGGCTTGCAGGGCCCGGGAACGCTGTGTGGATGAGTGTGACGCGAGTTAGCAATCAAGGGTTGTGCTTGGTCGCCGAAAACCGAGCCCATCGTGTAAACAGCCCGTGTTAATCCCCGGCGCCTGCCCAAGCTGAGATATAACGCGTGCCTGTTGCGAGCTGGAAGGACAAGATAGATAGCTTGGTTCCCGCGACTGCATATCCCACGCATCCTTTGTTCTGTCGACAACGTTATCTGCAGCTTCCCCCGTTCGGTCTGCACACAACATCTACACCTCGATCAATAACCAGAAGAGAAGAGAAGAAACAAAAATGGTGAAACTCATCATCGGTGGTGCGACCGGCTTCGTCGCGACAGAAGTTATTCGCCAGAGTCTCTCGAACCCTAAGATCACTGCTATCTATGCGCTTGGCAGGAAACCGATTGCTGTACCTGAGGGCACGGCGCCTGGAGCAGATACGAGCAAGTTGAAGAGCTTAGTAGTCAAGGACTTTGAAAAATACCCGGAGGATGTCAAGGCGCAGCTTGCAGATGCTGATGGTGCGATCTGGTAAGTCATACCTTGATTGAAACTCTGAAGACTTGGGTGCGAGGATGGTACATGTACTGACATGTGATAATTAGGGCTCTTGCAGTCCTTCCCCAGAAAACTCGCGGCATGCCTTTCGAGGAAGTCAAGAAGATCAACCAGACATACACACTCAAGGCGCTCGAGCAGATTGAGGAGGCGCGCGCCGCAGCGGGACAGAAGGGCCCGTTTCGCTTCTTGTACATCAGTGGCCCAGACACGCCGCGTACGCCCGACGGTCCTACACCGCCGGTCTTCAAGGAGTACATCCGCTTGAAGGTAAGCATCCGCTTCTTTTCCTCTACCCTCTTGTTCAAACGGATCACTATCTAACACAAATGGTGCAACAGGGCAGAATCGAAGTCGACTGCCTCGAGTTTGCCGAGAAGCACAAGGCCAGCGGCTGGGAGGCTGGCGCCGCAAAGCCCGGTCTCGTTCTTCCCAACCCGCCGGGCCTGCTCATGACCGTCGTGGGCGCCGTGGCTGGTTTGATCGCGGGCAAGATTGGGGTCAGAGAGCTTGCAGCTGCGATGGTGGACCAGGTGTCGAATGGATTTGAGAAGGAGCCTTTGGAGAACGTGGACCTGGCGAGGATCGGAAAGAAGGCTTTGGAAGCGCAACAGGTTGCTCCTTAGAGCAAGAAGTCAGATTTGAGGAATCACAGAAAGCTCGTATGAGCATGGTTTTTATGTTGGTGATCGTAGGCGTCAAGGGTTTGCATTTCGTTGACAATGCAATTGGCATTGGTCGCTTCTAATACTTTTTCCACAACATGTTATCCTTCAGCTTTACGAGAACTATACTTCATTCCAGATGGCTGCAATCAAGAATAATAATTTGTGATGCAGAGAAGCTGAATGAGCCTGAACTAGCAAGCCCTAGCCGCGAGGTAGCTCGGACACTACGCCATCGATTGATCGAACCAGGGTTCAAAATACATATTAGGATCGGATGTTGCTCCCGATAGTTACAACGGGACCATCGACATCATGGATCGCACGTACGCGAGGCCAAGACGGCAAGCTGCGAGTCGTTCTGCCTGACGCTGCATCAATGCGCGATAGCTTCTTGTCCTGAAGCTACCCCACACCAGGCTGCAGAGTCCGACGATCGTCATCGACCACGCGACCTAGCTCTTCCGCCTTTACTCACACAACATACAAACATTGATTCTCGCCCAGAAGCTGCATCAGGACCAGCTTGAAATAAGCATCATTTTCTCTCCCAGACGACAGACGACAAGCCCAGTCCACTATGGCGCCCGCCGAAGCCTCGTTGCAAGCCCGGCCAGAGTCCGCCTCCAAAGAGCGCTTCTTCCGCTACTTTCAGCGCGAAGTAATCGGTACATGCCATGGTCCCGCCTGTGTTTTACCCATCTAACCCCTCCAGCCCTCCAAGACCAGATGTCCCGCCTCTCCTCGACCTCCCCCACCGAACGCCCCGACGCCATCGACCACTGCCTTGCGGGCATCTCGCGCCTCTCCTCCGAAGTCAAAGACGCGTCCTCGTACATCCCCGCCTACGACCAGCGCACCTACGGCGACGCCATCAAAGCCCTGCAGGAAAAGCTGCAGAATGTGAGGGCTGAATTGGGCGCGGGGCCCAAGAAGTTCAAGTTCACGACCAAGAAGAATCGCAGTGCGATTAGCATTGGGGAGGCGGCGGAGATGGCGCAGAATAGGAGGTTGCTGGGGCCGGGAGGGGGCGCATGGGATAGTTCGGCGGGGAGCTCGGCGGTAAATAGTGCGTTCTCGCCGACGCCGTTGGAGAAGCTGAGTCCCGGGGAGGAGAAGAGGGAGCTGGAGGCACTCAAGCTAGAGAAGAATGGGGCTGAGGCGGTGGGCGTGAAGGTTGAGGATCGAGATGGCGAGCACGTCGTGCTGCCGACGTCTGAAGCGCAATCGGGCAGCTCGGGCGTGGTATCGAACGTGAGGGGAAGCGTCGTCGATCTGTCTGCGCCGACCATGAGCGGTGGTTCATTTGCGACGCTGACGCTGAAGAACATCCAGAGGAGCTTGGTGGTGACTGGGCGCGTGGCGGGCCCGATTCACATGACGGATTTGAAGAACAGTGTCATCATCATGAGCTGTCGGCAATTCCGCATGCATGGGTCAAAGAAGGTGGATGTCTATTTGCATTGCTCGAGCCGGCCCATCATTGAGGATTGCGAGGATATTCGATTTGCGCCATTACCACAGATCTACGTAAGTTGGATGCTCTCAGTCTATAAACACCTGCTCACAGACAACAGATGACAGCGGACCTAACAAGTTCTACGAATCAGTGGGATCAGATCGACGACTTCAAATGGCTCAAGGCAGAAGCCAGCCCCCACTGGAGCATCTTGCCGGAGCCCGAACGTGCTCAAGAAAAACTACCTGGCCAAGACAACCAGGGTCCAGACAATATTCTTCGTGCATTCAGGGTATCTACATCCTGAAAACACCCTATCCAACTTGAAGAGTCTCAAAGCAGTACATGCTCATCCCTCACCAACCGCCCCATAGCCTCCTTTTCAAGATAAATCGCCACGTCAACGCCGGCGTCGTACCACCTGTTCGGCGGTGCTTCCACAGCCGTCGGCCGCGCCTCCATGACCTGCACACACCCATCCACTAGCGGCATAATGGGGTGTACATATGCCGGCGTCAGCCCAGTACCGAAGTCACATCCATACAGTCCCGTATGCGCCCAGCTCGTCACAATCACGTGTTGCCGTCCCAAGAACGCTTGCCACAGCCTCTGAGGCGCGAGTTCGTACGCCGTAGCGTAGATCTGGGCTGCTACGGCTGCGGGCGTGAAGCAAGAGAGGGTGGCCTTGATGCTGGATGCTATGCGCGGGAGTGCGGCAACGGAGCTGGCAACAGACCACGGAAGCGTCGTCTTTACGTTCAGCAGCGGCGAGCCCAGGAATGACGGAGATAGCGGCGGCTCGACTCGCGTGCGTAGGCCAATCGAGATATCGCAGTGCACTTCGCTGTCCACGTCCCCGTTTTCCGCGCCCCTTACGCGGTTCACAAGCGCCCAGACATGTGCCACCAGCGCATCGTGTCTGCTCAGCCTCCCGCTCCCTTTCCCACTGTTACCTCCAGCCGCAGCGCTCCATATCCGCTCCAGCTGCTCAGATGTGTAATGCACAACCACATGTCCCACCGGCGCTGAGACATCCCAACTACTCCACGGCATTGTCTCCCCCTTCCTCGCCAATGTTTTTGCCCTAGGCTCGTCCATCAATATCTCAGGCACTTGGTGTGCTCCAGGACCAAATTTCGACCCTTGCCCCGAACACCAATAATCGTACCGATGCAGCGGCAGCCTGTAAGCCTTCTCCAGGACCGCCTCATCAGGCTCTTCGTTATCCAGGCTCCGCCCCGCCCGCGAATCCAGGACACACGGCTCGAACACGGGGCCTAGTTCCGGGAGCGGCGAGTCTGTAAGAAGGGCTGCGTGTGTAGCACTCCAGTCCTTTACAAAGCGCGCAAGCGTGATGGCGTCGGCGAGACAGTGGCTAATCTTCACCCCCACCGCCGTACCTCCACACGCAAATCTCGTAACTTGCACCGCTACACTGACGTCCCAATGCTCAGCCGGGGAGAGGTACCCTGCGAGTGCGCAGGCGGGGAGGAGGACGTCCTCCCTCACCATCCCATCGCAGTCCTTTATCCCGTCTTGCGGTGGAGGCAGCGCGGCACGCATCTCGCACCCCGCCCTCGCGCTGACGAATAGAACGCCGGGATCATCACTCCTTCCCTTTCCCTCACCCTCTCCCGAGCCTGAGGCTGAGGAGCGAGAAGGTGGGAGGCCATACCGCACCTCCATCCTCCCATATCTCTCTTCATTCCTCCTCTTTCTGCCCGGGGATTCGGGTGTGTACGGCGTCATGCGCAGTTGGCCTGCCCAGTGGGGGTATGCGGAGAGAGTGTGTGCGAGGCTCTTCTTTAGGAGATCTGGGGAAAGCGGGTCTGGGATGGAAAACGGAGCCGGGGAAGGGAAGTACCACACAGCGCCGGCAGGCGTGAAGCGCGCGACCGAGGCATCGATTATAGATAGCGGCGTTGTCGTTTCTTCCCCGTGCCATGTGGCCGGATGCAGTCTCGTCTCAGACAGGATTTCTACCCTCGGCGGTGCCATGTGCATTGTTTTTTCTGGTCGATGCGTCCAGGACACGCAGAACAAGCTTTGTAGAAAGAAACAAGGCAAGGTTGGGTTTGTGGTTGGAGACTTGTGGTTTGGTTTTAGATTGTCAGTCCATGGATGGTGAGAAAAGAAAGGAGGAAGAATGGAAGGCGGATACAACTACTCGACTATGCATAGCTGGTATACCGGCACTCTCACGCAAGTTCATTCCCTAAGAAGAGCCCCGGGACTACACCGCATGCAGCGGGCTGCAGCGCGAGTCACGCCGCTGCCCGCTGCGCTCAGAATGAGTCATTCTTGCTCCACAAACGTGCAATTGAACCGTGAAGAAACACATGTCATGCATGATAATGAGAACGCCCCAGGTAGC
Organism: Paraphaeosphaeria sporulosa; assembly: GCF_001642045.1. Lineage (NCBI taxonomy): Eukaryota > Fungi > Ascomycota > Dothideomycetes > Pleosporales > Didymosphaeriaceae > Paraphaeosphaeria > Paraphaeosphaeria sporulosa. The sequence continues at coordinate 45,235 of NW_017253373.1, read as the reverse complement.
CAGATGCGCCGTGCGCCGTGCCCTCCGCTTAGAAACATGCTGGGCGAATGCCAAAACGCCGCCCATGCGCCCCATTTACCACCCTCCATTCCGTGTCGCTGATATAGTACAACCCCCGCTCCTTCGCTCCCGCCCACCTACACCTCCAAACACTGCACCATGTAAAACAACAAATAAGCCTCCGCGCCCAGGACCTCCTTCTCACTCGCGAGCACCACCTTACTATCATCAAACATAAACCAGTCGTCCCCTTCCCTACTATAGCTGATGTAATGTCCCGAGTCAATCTTCCCTTTGTGCACGACGACGCTAGAGAGCTCGTAGATGAGGGTGTTGGCAGGGGCATTCGTGTTGTGCGAGGTGTTGCGCGGGGCGGCGTTCTTTGCGGGTGGGGGGGATGTGGAGCGGTAAGCGGTGGTGTAGGGGTATAGGTCCAGGGTCAGGGGGAAGGAGATGCGGGTTTCGAGCTTGGTGGAGGTGGATTTGGAGTGCTCGAAGCGCTGTGTGCACGTTAGCGTATGCGAAGAAAGGCATATGGGTGATGGTAAGGGGGATGGCAAGTACCTTGAGGTGGATGGGCAGCACGGGCGGCAGCTGCTTTATGCTGAGCTGCTTCGTTGCGTTCTGCCCGCCGTCGCACGTCTGGCACGTGTACTCGGCAGCGCCCAGCTTCTCGCGGCCGGTGAACCGGTCGAGGCAGCTCTGCAGCGCGATTTGGTCGTCGTCGGAGCGCTCCGACTTCTTCTTCTTCGGTAGGTTGCGAATGTCGAGGCTGAGGTCCATGTACGGGTCCAGCGCAGTGGTCGTGTTGCGGCAGTTGTCGCACGTCACGGTGCTCGAGAGTCGCCCGTAGAACGTCTGGTGCACGATGCAGTCGCAATCTTCGGTGTCGGTGGAGCCGCCGTTCTGCAGGTGCAGGGTATTGAGCATGAACTGCATGTACTCGTGGGCATCTTGCTGCTGGTATCCTGCGAGTGCCTGCGGGGGGTTAACTTGTGAAGGGGGTGTGGGAGGTAATGCGCACCTCGCCGGCGAGCCAGCTGCCCATGAGCATGTTGACTGCGCCGAAGCCCTCCGTCTTCTCGACCGAGTGGAATTCGACGAACATCTCGTCCAGCGCGCAGCTCACGCACGACTCGCGCTCACAGTCCACCGTCTTGTGTCCCTCGGAGAGATAGAAATTCCGTATGAAGGGGTTGTGTATCAACGTCTGCAAGATGACGCTCATGAAGCAGGTCTGACCCATGTTGTAGAGACCACGGAGGCCTATCGCGCGGCATGGTAGGAAGGTGGAGTTGTTCAGCACCAGCTTGTGCTCCTCGGTGGTGGTCGTGTCTTCGTATTTCCGCTTCTTGCCTGCTCTAGTCAGTGAACAGGTCCGTACATTGCTAGGTGTAGAGACCCACCCTTCTGCAGCCTTCGCTCCTCTAATAAGGGGTCGTAGATAAAGTCCTGGCAGTCGCCGCAGTATACGTTCCCGCCCCGCGACTCCACCGCTACGCCTGTCAGCATGTGCGTCCATATGCCCACGGTCTACCCACAGAATATATGCCGCTTGGAATCAATGTGCTCGTCACGGTCCGCCTCCGTCATGATATTCGGGCACTGCAGGCACAGGTACAGCGGGCGCAGCGAGACCACGGACAGGCCGTCTGTCTTTTTGTTGTACGTCTGCGCGATGATGCTCGGCTCCTCGTAGATCTTCTGCAGGATCCCGCGGTAGTGCCCGAAGGTCTGCTTGCGCGCATTCTCCATCATGGTGCGCATGTGCTCTGCGTCTGTCAGCGAGCGCCGCCACGGGGTTGCTGTAAAACGCACCGCAGCCGTAGGCAATGTGCGCCATCTGGCTGCTCGGGACAACCGCGCCTTTCGCATTTTTGATAAGTTTGGGGCTCGCCAGCGCGGACGGCTTCGCAATTGCGTCCATCTTCGTGGTGTTGAGCGTGCGGCGTGCTGCGGCGTGCAGGGTAAGGCTGACAAGAGATGCGCCGGGCCGGAGCCTCTACATGGCGCGGCAGCCCTTCCGCCGCGTGAGAGGTCGCGGTGAACAGGCAGACCGCGCGCACGCTGTACGTGTCTGGGAGTCTGCGTGTGGATTGTCTGTCCCAGTGCCGGCGGAGCTTGTCTCGTCGGTGCACCTGCATGAAACCAATGGCTTGTTCGGATAAAGTGCCACTAGCGGAGATCGACCGCGCCCCACTAAGGGCCCGCGGGCGTCCCCAAGTTCGTGCAAAAGGGCCGGCAACGTGCAGTCTTGCCGGCCGAACTGCTTCCGAACCGTAGTATACAGAAGCGAGTACGCACACAGTCGTGATTTGCTGGACAAATATTGACAGTGGCGCTGCCCCGCTAGGACCGGCCGTGCATCACTCTCTGAGTCTACCGACTCTCCACCGACAGTGACCTATACCGCCAGCCAGCTACCGTTTAAAACTTGGTATATATACAATTTTGTTTCCCCTATTCATCATATCATAAAACCAATCGGCAACGTGGCGGAGTGGTTATCGCGTAGCACTCGAATCAGAGACGATATCGATATGCTATTCCTTCGGGAGCGCATGTTCGAATCATGCCGTTGTCGATCTTTTTGCAAAACTCAGGCGCAATCGGATGGTTGGTTGTGGAGATGTGTGTCACTGCCGGTCGTGTTGGCTGATACTAGCAAACCCTTTTCTTTTTTTTTGGACTCGGTAGAATACGGGCACGAGCGGGGCGCGGCAGCTAGAGAGAAGAACAAGAAACGCTCCGTTGCTATGACGTTCGTCTGAATGAAGGCAGAAACATTGGCAGTTGTGTTGCGATCTTGGTGTAATCCATGTCGCTGTCGCATATTGGTTGTGATCCCTCGCTCGTGGGACGTCAACTATAACCTGCAAAGAAGCTGCTCACCGAATTTCCCCATGGCCTTGACAATGTCAGAGGATATAGGAGTATTCTAATTTGTGAATGTCGGTCGTGGCTGTCGAGTCCGTCGATTTCGGAACATACAACCCAAAATGCACTGTCGTCGACAAGAAATAGGAATCTTTCAGCTCCTACTGGAACATGCACGCTAGCCTGTTATATTCCGAGTTTGCAAAGATCAAACAGAGCGAGTCTTGTCGGGGTAAGGTGCGCGCCTACATATCCGTTCCTTGTGTTAGCCGCTGTCATGCTAGGCATAGAAAGCCGGGATATTATCAACCTGCTCCGATGACAGATATCGTGCGCTAGGGCAGTCCTTGCTCTACCCAGGTTCCTAGAGTTGGAAGGCAAGAATGATGAGATTAGTTCTGTGCGCACGGAAGCAACATAAATGGAGGTGAACTGTTCAAAGCGGTTTAATGTCCACATGGCATCAGGGAACAAAGGACGGGGTGTAAGTGTGGGAAGCGCCTCAGCGGAGGTTGTTATGTCAACGAAACCGTTCGTGGTAGATGCTTGAAGAGCAAATATCGAATTTGCTAGATTACGTCTTGTCTGAACTCAGGTGTGTAAGTTAGAGATCGCTTTATCGACATAATGCATCCTAGGTTGACACGGTGACGCAAGCAGATGTATCGCGGAATAATTCTGCTTGCAAACACACAGCCAGACTACTCTAAGCGTACCCACAAGATCCATCGTGCGTGCCATAGCAGTTATTCATATATGAGAGTGCCTCTCACATCTTCGCACGCTGCCTATCCACCGCTCGCATCTTTCATGCGACACATCCACCCGAAAAGAAGAAGACTTACTCCTTCATCCCCCTCGCCATCTCAATATCCTTCTCATCCAGCTCCCTAATAACACCCGTATCCGCAATCTTCCCCGTCATCGCCGCCACCCCAACCTCCTTCATATACCCAAGCAGCCCGACCTGCGTCAGGTAATACACCACATACTTCGGCCTAAACTCAATCAGCGTCATGCGCGGGTCGTCGGCGCTGCCGTCGTGCTTTCCATCGCCAAGATCGCCGAACCAAGCGCGAATAGGAGACGACCAGACGTCTTTGATGCGGGCGTCGGTGTTGGAGACGGTGGTTGCGGTGCCCGAGAGCGAGATCCAGTCCTGCGTCTTGGAGTCTTGGAAGGTCACCTGGCATTCTTTGTTTTCGCTGAGGTCGGAGAATTTGGAGGAGTGGCCGTTGGAGAGGAAGAGGATGTCGGGGCCGACCCGCTTGCCGACGGCCATGGAGCGTCCGACGGGGCCTGTGGGGGTTGTTAGTGTGTACAAACGAGGACGGATGTGGGGGTGAGGGAGGCAACGTACCAACGCCGTTGCGGTATGTGCTCAGCATGCCGATCTTCTTGCCGTCGATCATGTTGTAGAGGTCCTTGATCTGCTGCTCTTTGGGTGTGTCATTGTCGTACTGCTTTGCGACGGAGGGGTCGGTGTGCGAGTTAACCTCGCCTTGGTTGAGGGTCTCGGGCATCTTCAATAAAGTTCCAGTAGAGAAGTGTCTTGTATTGCTGAAAGTATACCTGGATGAAGCTTTCAAGAAAGATGATTTCTGGAAGGTAGAATATGTGCGTAAAGAGCGAACTGGAAACACTCTGATGATATACATGCTTACAGACTACATACGATGCAAACTATGCGATTGGAAGACTTTTTCCGAGTAAGGTAGAAGCCAGCGATGTGACGTGTACATAAAGCCATGATCGCGCGTTTGGAGCTATACACGGCTGCCGACCCGAGTATGGATGACGCTGGCTTTAATATTGTTCCACACGTCATGCCAAGAGGTCGTGACTCCGGGGTTCTGTCGACTTTGGCACTGCTATGAGAGCGCACGTATATCGTTGTATTCTCTTTAAGATATGAGCGATGAGGTTGAGATGGGCGTGGTGTAGGTTGGTCTGAGGAAGGAATGGTTGATCGCAAGTGCGAAGGAGTCTAGTACCCAAAACACGCGCAAACTTCTACGAAGTGCATGTCCCAGCTAAATGACATCAACTCCTGGACAGTTCAACAAGAAAACCGATCCCTACACTCAGCATCGTACGCCTTCGGCCGCTCCATCTTTACATGTACCAGCTCGCGCATCTGTTTTTCCATCTCATCATCCATCTCATCATCTCCATCCTCATGCAGCGCATTTCAAAAAATAGCATCCATATCGAAACTTTTCCTAATCCCGTAATCAAACCAGACTATCTTCGTCACCCAAGACTCACGCATTCGTGCAGAAAGGGGCTGCACGCTCGTATCCCCAAGATCCGCCTTCCCCTCTACCCGCTGCAACGCGCGCAAGAACTGTTCCAATCTCGGCCCATACCTCACCACAAACTTTTCCATCGAATGCTTCCACAGCCACATGTTCGGTCCCAAGAGGAGAAGCCACTACGGTTGACCATACGCAAACTGCGCAGGCATCGTATCCGTGAACTCCCAATCCAGCACCGCAGTTATCCGTAGTATGTCCGGATCCGCGAACATGTTCGTAAGCTGTAGGTCGTCACAGTAAAGTTTGAATGGCCTGAAGTCATCCATGCAGTACTTGGAGATGAGATCCTTGAACTTGTGTCGCGCCATGAAACGCTTTTTGGCATCTGTTCGGGTCTCAGCCAGGTTCCGCTGGATGCAGAGATGGAGGTGTTCGTCGGTGAGGTGGTGGAGGAATGATTTTCAACCCTTCGGCCACACAGCCACGAGAAGCTTTGCAGACACTGATACATTACTGAAACTTCTCAACGAAGTTATATCGACCCACCCGAACATCTCCCACCACGTGTCCATCCTCATAGGATAGACATCTCATCATCCGCCCATTCCCCTCCCCCTCTCCAAAACACCAGCCTTCAACTTCTCCACTACCTCCCTCCCAAGCCACCTCAGCCTCCCATCTCCACTACCCGCCACTCCCTCCGCCCACTCAAATACACCCCTGACCTCCCATAGATCTCGCGCCCGCATACTCCCGCCCAACCGCTGGAGTACGAGCCTATGGTCCACAACCGTGGCCCCGCCATCTAGGAACGCGCTGCTGTGCGGGTCTGCGGGGAGGATTAGACCGACGTCTGCTTTGGAGAACGCCGAGAGGGAAGGCAGACTGAAGAGCCAGTGCCACATGGAGGCTGCGGCGCGCTTAGAGGCGGCGTCGTTGAGCGCGACGAGCGTCCCCGCGAAGGTGGTGGCTTCCATGTCGTGCGGGGCGCGGCGGCGCACGTTGAGCGTCTGGGTCGCGCGGAAGTGCGATAGATGCGCGGGGTTAAGCGTAAATGCGAGTGTCGCGGGCCAATAGGCCGGATCGGCCGTTTCGACGCGCTCGATGGTGTGCAGATCAGGGAGGAGGCAGGGCGCTGTCATGGCGAGTGGCTTGTCGGGCGGTGTATCGCTCGTGTGGACAAGTATGGGAGCAGTGAAGGCTTTACCCGTATCCACATCGCGGACAACAAGGCAGCGCGGTTCAGCTGCCAGCACCCAGAAGTGGCGGAAGGCCTGGAGGTGGGCGCGGGAGTCCTGCACGTCAGTGGGGAAGATGGGATAGAAAGCACATATGAGGGCGGCGAGAGCCTTGTTAGAGGTGCTGAAGGTGTAGGTGCCACCGCCGAGAAAGAGAACACCGATCGCCATATGCGCCGCGAGGTGTGAGCCGTAGGCGATATCGGGGCCGACTTGGGCGTGGAGAGCGCGCAGACGTCGGAAAAGCGCCAAATCGCCTGTACCGGCCATGACGGTGGCGACGGAGAGGGCGAGGAGGTCCTGGCAGTTGCGGACGGTGTTACGGGCGAGGCGAGAGTCGTAGCGAAGAGCTGGTAGTCTGCTGATGCGCATGAACTGGTCTAGGTATCGGATGAGGAAGTCGCGGACTTGTACGTCGCCTGTGCCCGCGTGTTTTAGAGCGATGCTCCACAGAAGCCCAGCCAAGATATTGAAAAAGGGCATCTGCTCGCTGCGCAGTTTGTTTATGTTTCGTAGGCTGTGGTGCTCGTGATATTCTTGCGGGAGGTTCTTGATAATCCACGCATTGTCGACGTGGATATTGTCCCACATGATAAGGTGCTTCGCGAGCGTCCGAAGTAGAAAGATGTCAGGACGGACGTAGTCGAACTGAGGAAGAGTGTCTGGCACGTCAATCTTACGGGCGACCGCTTCGTCATGTGTTTTCATGAATATGAGTGTGATGGCTATCACTGCTCCAGCCGTTGCTTGATCAAGGATGTGCACAACGTTGACCGGTTTTGGGGCTACTGCGACCGAAAGAAGACGCTCTACGATCCGCATATCGTGTAGTCCCAGTAAATCTCTGCCTTTGCCAATGTTGATAAATCCCAAGGCGAATCCAGCAGCCAATCGGTATGCTTCGTCACGAAGACCGTCGGGAGGCTCAGATGGATCTGGTTCGTCCACATGCTCAACCTCAGACAACATCACCTCACTCATCCGGCGATGCTGAGTGTTGTAGTACAACAAGCCGATGCCCATCAAGCCCGTGGTCTGAGTGTAAGGTGACAGGTTCAGCTCAGCCGCTCCAGGTGGTAACATACGCGTTACGTGGACAGACAACAGCCGAGTGACGAGTGTGTCCATGGTGCCCATGTATGATGCTGAGAGACCAAGCAGCAAACCAACCGATGTCATCGTATGCTTGGGTGTGAGGTACTTGAAAGAGAGCCATTTGGCGATGGTTTTCAAGTGGCCATTGAGGCCTAGACCGAGCAGCAGTCCGGCATGCCTGTTCGAGACTTCGGCAGGTTTGTTATACATGATCCAAGAAGTGTCTATACCTTGCGCATCCCTTGAGATGCTCAGCCCGGCTGAAACACCTTGGTTGAAGAACGCCCAGAAGAACTTTTCTTCTGAGTAAGTCGTGCGATCAGCTGTGACCACATTGCCCATGGGCTTCATGATGCAGGACGTCGAAAAGCCGGCTAACAAGAACTTTTCGGTCAAGAGAGGCTTCTTGCTGCTAAACTTCAACATCGAGCTGCCGACAGGAAGCGCAAGCGTGCGAACCATGACCCACTGCACGAGTATCTTTTGTCCTTCCAATATGGCTTGTTCGTCAGCTCTATGGTCATATCCATAGAACGCAATTGACGGCTTCATCGGTTCCACTAGTGTATGTGCTTCCATGTAACGGCGATCTTCTCGGAATATTAGCCTGGTGATGGCGTGACGATCGGACTCTGCCATTGATATCAGCCCCTCAGAGCGCTCGGCATTCTCACAGATGGTATGGATGTCTCGTGCGGATGATGCTGGCTGCAGGGAGGCGTCTGTGGAACCGCTGTACAGGTGTGACTCTTGCGTAGAGTCATGCAGTGGCGCTAATGTGAGGTCAAGATCTTCTCTTCCTATAAGTCGAAGCAACGACCCGGACCACGTCGCGGGAGGATTTGCTTGACATCTGGTGATTGCTTCCATAAGAGGCGCTTGCGCAGATTCAGGCAAGGTGGAAAGTATTTGGGTACTGAGGCCGCACTGTTCGATGAGCTCCACGGCTTTCCGGGGACCCGCGCTTGCATCCAGCTCTCGGAAGAACTTCTGCAGAGCAACTGTCCGAGGGGTCACACTAGAAATTACCTCGTCTATGTTGACTGATGAGTGTGGAGAAGCTTTGGATTTCTGGACGAGTTTTGCCAGTGTGGGGAAGGGCACACAGACCTGAGCACCTGCGACAGTGCTGATCCATTCTAATATTGAAGGCGGTGCTTCCCACGGCTGAGTATGCAGTCTTACACTGTGTAGGAAACTGGACTCTTCGTATGTCCAATCCTCTCCGGATGCTCCGTCCAGGTCGTAGTAGCCTCCTTGCCGACGACCCCACAGATCCCAACGTAGCCAGTGTCCGAGTTGGGCAAGCACAGGTGCCAGGTTGCCAATCTTCGAGGTCGAAGCATCGGAGGAAAGGGCACTTAGCTTGAGTTCCTCACGGAAAAGGTGCAGAATAACGATGGCTTCGGATAGTGTTGAGATGCGCAGGTCCTGCTTCCCAGAGGGAGACAAATGTTGCCAATGGCCACTTGCTACTTTCCCCATTGCTGATTGATTGAACTTGCGTGCGAGTTCAGCACTGGTAATGAGTAAATCTTCCTTGCATGCAATCTGTTTCGAGATCGGTGGCAGCTGATCAAGGGACTTGCGCTTGGACGGCGGACTCATGCTGGTGCTGACAGAGGCAGGTTTCGAGTGTTGCACCCACTCCCAGGGAGCAGATTTCCAGGCCTTTGCATGTGGTGCTGTAGATTGACGGTTGCACATTAACCTCCAAGCCGATGATTCGGCGTCCTCGCTATGGTCTTGGGAACGGCCGGTGTTGCGTCTGAGACCGGAACGCCCACGCTGAGTGTGCTTTCTCGTCCTCTCGTCGATAAAAGGTGTTGCCAAGGTGAACAGCGTTGCAACGAAGGCTAACCAGTCGGCGTTGGCCAAAGAGGCTTGCTGCTTCGAGAGGTCTTTGCGTATGTCCCACCATACATCAAGCAGAAGATCGCCAGTATGGTTAGGTAGAATGGTTCGTAAGACACGGAAGAGATCTGTGACTAGTGCATCCGCTGGTTGAAGACGGATCTGGGTCTGATGTCTTCGCCCCTCTCCATCCACAATGTCAAACGACCCATTTGGACCAGCCGACACCAGCCGCTGCAGTGGTTTTGAAAGAGTGATGGTTCTCTTGAGTCCTGCTGTCACTCTTGACTGCTCATCTTGAAGAATTGCGTAAGGGCTAAACAGTCTGACAGTGTCTATGCTAAACTTGGAGGGTAGATGAGTGCCCCAGCCTGCCGAAACGGAGAGGCAGCGCGTGCCCAGATTGTCTAAAGTGAGAGACACAACACGTTCTACGTGTCCGTCTCCCACTTTGATAAGATCCTGACATCCATCCAACTCTTTCAACTGGACGAATCTCGGAACGCACGCATACCGCGGAGGCGCACTGTTTGATCCTCCGGACTGAGAAGCAGCAGCAGAGGGCGACAACCGCTTCCGGGTAATTGCAAGTTCGCACTCCAAGGGGTGCCGTAGGGAAGAATGTATGAGGTACATATACGTCTTTCGCTCGTGTAATGTTGCAGAATTGAAGGGTGCTGCTGATAAAACTGCCTTTGCTATGGGCTAAATGCGCTTGTCAGAAGGCGATAGCCATACATGCGTCGGAGCGTGCACTTACGTTGGAGGAGGATGCAAAGTCTCGTAAGGCAAACCGACCAGCTTGAAGATATTGCTGCACCGGGATCCTGGCAACTTCCGTCATAACTAATTCCTTTCGGAGTCCATCAATGGATCCTTGGTCAGTATTGGCCTCAAGCGGTGCGAAGAGATCGTCAAGCTCGTCGTAGTCTTCGATGGTATCAAACGTGTCGTCCATGGTTTCGTCAAACGTGTCGTCCATTGAAACATTGCTCAAGCTTATTCGCGAGGTTATGCTCCCAGGAGTAGATGCCCGATGGCGATGTTGCGAATACCCCCCAAAGCTTGTGCGATCGGTGCCCAAAGAAAGCCGACTTCGTTGACTGGCACCAAATGAGGCCGAGAAACTTCCACCCAGGCTGTGGCGCTGGGTTGCCATATCTTGGAAAGCTGTTTTATCAAAACTTGTGGAGAGTTCAGTGCGGGACAGCAGGGAGCTGACTCGCCTGGACTCCTTCTGTTGGCGCGTAGGATCGAAATCTGGATTGAGCCGTGACGCAAGAGCATCTTCCACAGCCTGGTCAGAGAGACGTTCCCTTGTCTGTGTGCTCTTCTGGAATGAAGAAGTCTGCGTTTTACTTCGTGTGCCGCCGAAGCTCTCTCTCACTCTATCGTGTCCTCGGACAGCTGGAGTCGTCGCACCGGTACCTGGGGCGGTGGGACCGTACGAACTACGGCGACGTAACTTCGCAGCAGACTGAGGCGCATGATGTTTCCGAGAATGGGAGATTGATTTAGGCTCGAGGTAGGCAGCCGACCAGATGGTAAATACATTCGTCTCATAGTTTGCTGTGACGACCAAGAGCAAGGGTTTGTCATTTCCGCTTCGATCGAAGAGCACCTCATTCTGAGGCGAGACGTATATGATTTCTTCTGCTTTGTCAACAGCCTCCAATTTCCGATGGCCGGAGCCATTGAAGGTTAGAAGGCTGCCCCTCTCATTGCCCGGAACAGCATGAACCACAAGACCTAGTTCAGCAAGAGGATCAGTGAACGAGTAGAGTCTCGGCAGGCCTTCGGTGTGGGATGCCGTGGATCCCCTTGCCAGCTCTTCCAGATACCAGGGTGTCTGGACCTGCCTTGCGCCCAAGCTCAGTCGCGACGGCCCCAAAGAGGAGCCCTGACGGCGAAAGGGCTGGCCGAAACTCTGCGAGAAGTTCTGGGACAAGAAGGGTTGAGGGTTGGACAGAAATGAATTGGGCGGGACAGAAGGCACCTGCGGGCTTGCCGGCACAGGCTGTGAAGGTGCTGTCTTCCTCTGCAGCAAGAGGCCGCGGGCGGCAGGAAACGCGCGTTCGACCTCGAATGGGAGATTGACTACATGTGTGGCGCCTGAAAGAAAGAAAACGTGGGCTTGAGATTTGAGTATCACCACCAGCGCCCGCGATCTGCCCTCGACTGTGCGCGGGGCTTGGTCGGCAGGCGAGTTTGGGTCTGTCGCCGGCTGGGTCCCTTGAGTGAGATGGGTCCAGCTCGGTGCGGCGTCTGGCGTGTCGGCTGGAGCAGCAGAGACAGCTTCTTCAGTCGGAAACCAGGTAAGCAGCGCCTGGACGACTCGCTCTTTCTCAATGGTGAAGTTGAACACTTTGCGCACAACGCCTCCACGGGCCCAGACCGCATGGTATTGGGTGGTCACGACCTCGTCCTCAGGCGCGTCGGGGCTCTCGTGGTATGTCTCCCAGACATAGTCGCGCTCGGTGGGGTCGGCGGGGAGGATGGCCTCAGCGATGAGGTACGGCAGCGCGGCGGGCTTGCGGACGCCGATCGATTGTAGAGCAGCCATGCGGACGCTCGCTTCGCGGCATGGAGGATGCGTGCGTGCTGGTTCCTGGGGCGAGGGGGGTTGCTTTCGCGGGCGGGGCTGCACGCCCAAGCAGTGCAGGTGAACGAGGGTGACGCGACTGTCTGGAACGCGACTTCCCGTGCGTGCGCCTAGACTTCTGTTCACAGCTCCGCAGCACCTCCGTCGACGCACCGCGCCCATCACACCCGCACCCGCGCCCACACAGCCCGCACCGTCAATTGAGCTCGCCGAGTGCTTGCAACTGCCACGCGCCTAGCTGTCGCACCCTCGCCGCGCAGCGCTCTGCAGCGCGCCCGGCGCAACATGCAGCCCATCATTGCGACCAAGGGCAAAGCGACCCATCTGCGGTCGGTGGCCGCCACTCGAGCTTGTCTGGGCCCGACGCTGATTGCAATAGGTATGAGCTGCCCCAGCGCGCGCACGCCAGCGCCGTATACCCCGTCAAGGCGCCCAACGGCTCGACCATCATTCTATCGGGCAGCGAGCATGGAGTCGGTATCCTGTGGAGAGGCGGCCGCCCGCTGAAGCTGTCCGCGCCTGCCCCGAAGGCGCCCGCAAAAGCACCGCCAAAGGTCAATGGCACCAAGGATGCCATCATGATCATCGACTCCGACGACGACTACGAACCGCCAAAGGCTGTATCACACCCGCCGCTCCCAAAGGCTGAGTTCGACGACGACGAGGAAGAGTTGGATCCCGACCGCCCCTACCCCTCGATTGTCCAGCACCTGCGATTGCCTCTTAATACAGAGGTACTGCACATCGCCGTCCCTCAAGTACCGGCGCCCTCGGAGCTGCAGCCTGGCCAGACCATCCCGCGCGTCTTCAAAGAGAAAATCGTCTTTGCGGTAGCATGCACTGACTACACTGTACGCATCATAACACTTCCTTTAAGTCCGCCACCAAACGCAGCGAAGGAGCGACCATCCACTGGCAAATCCCTGTATGGTGAAGAGGTTGTCAAGATCCCTACTTATGCCGGCCACCAAACCGTTCCAGCTGGCGTGAGCATGACGTGGACGTCGCAATCCGAACGAACCAATGGAGAGGATCCAGAGGATGAAATGGAAGTTGATCAAGACACCGCTACTGCCCCGCTTCGACGAAGTCCTCGGAAGAAACAAGCCCCATCCCAGCCTACGGTTTCGAAAGATACAAAAGGGTTCGAACTTCTGGTTGCGTCGCACTCCCCAGAGCTAGGTGGTCTCTTGAAGATCTGGCGATTTGGCCTCACCGACACATCAGTCAAGGCTACCAACCCCATCTCCCCGTATCAAACCGTTACGCTTGCCAAACCCGCTGCGAAGATAGCCTTCAACACAGCACATTACCCGAAGAAGCGACATTCGCAGCTCCTCGTCGCGGACTCGGCTGGCGTTGCACGTATATACGATCCGTTTGCACCCCGCAAACGTAACGGTGTTTCCGGTGCGTTCATTGCATTGTTCAGAACTCGATTCGAGAATGTCAAATCCAACGTACCATATCCACCCACGCTTGCCTCAAGGAAGCCGATCATCGATGCCGCTTGGGTATCCGGCGGCCACGGCATTCTTGCGTTGCTTGCGGACGGTGAGTGGGGCATATGGGACGTGCAACAAGAGGGCCCAAAGTCATCTACCGATCCGTCTGCTTTTTCTGTCCGGAATTTCGTTGGCACCTCAGAATCCGACAAATCAAGCAGCGGCGCCTCCAGCCCCAAATCACGCAGTAATCGCAGTTCACTGGTGCCAATGACGCCCAACACGCGTCGAAGGACGCAGGAAGTGCTGTTTCAAGGGAACCCATCTAGCTCGATACCAACACGAGGTGGCGTTTCGGTCGCTTCTCTCGCGTCTACCAACGGCGACGCAGCGCTGGAATCAGTCGTCATATGGTATGGCAAGGAAGTCTACCGGCTTAACGACCTTGTCAAATACAGGGCACGAGCTGCTGCTAGTAACGCCGGTAGTTCACTCCCCGGACCTGGACTGTCCCAGGTGCAAGACATACCTTTGCTCGGGGAGTCTATTGTGTCTGTCAGCCAATTTGACACGACCAAGAAAGAGGCTCAGATGGCTGTTCCGAGGAGCCTACTTCTGTCAGCCGGATACCGATTGATCATCTCAACAGTGACTAATCAAGTGGTTGATCGAGACGCCAGCACGGCCTCGACGAAAGAGCTGGGGGAAGAAGAGTCTACCCGACGAACTGACCAAGCTCTGCTGGCTCGCGGTGAACTTGGTCTTGAGGGGATGTCGAGACTGCTGGACAACATGACTGGAAGCGGGCCTAACAATATCCTGACGTTGGGCAACCCACGCAAGGTCTTGTTTGAAGGTCTTTGAGCAATTTTGAAATACCCATACGAACCCAAGAGACGATTAAAGGCGACATAGCCGGGACCCGGTTTAGATGAACATGTAAGATTTGGAAATGCCCGTGATCACGCTCTACCACTTATACTTCTTGCTTTCACATTCCCCTTCCCTTGTTCCTTCCCAACGACTCTATCATATTCGCGGCCTCAGGTGGAGCTCAGAGAACAGATTCATTCCTGCTGCTCAGTATAGCCTTGCGATAGAATAAAGAGACAATACCCAGTCGCCGGCTGCTCAGCTCAGTACACCGAAAGGTCGGAACGGTTGGGCGTCTGGATAGCTGCGGATTGTCGTGCGCTTCATTCTCTTACCCTGCCAAACTTGAGCGGGCTGCGGCTGCTGTGAGGACGGTGCGGCGTAGGGCACATGACGCTGAAGCCTGTCTGTTGATGGGTAAAGCGAAGTGTGTGGGAGGGGTGCAACATGCAGTGGTCCGGTAGAAAATTGAACTGAGCCGATACGTCATGCGGAATCAGCTATGCTGTGGTTGCGATTGTATTCTGTTCATGGGTGACTTGTCTGGTGCAACGGACCGAGCTTTCGAATCCATCAGCCAGCAAGCCGCGGGCCCGCCGGCAACGCGTGAGCACGTGACAGCATCACGCCAAGACAATATATGTTTGCTTCAGGGCTGTGTGGCGGAGGCAGCATGAGCAGGTATAGACAATTCCCACGAGATAATTATGCTACTGAGCCTCTCAACCTCTTCATACCGCTATAAGTGAAACTCTAAAAGCATTGGTGATCACTGGTACCACGACCTGCCCAGGTTCGGCGCGCGATGGACGCGTGCCGGCTCAACCTCATCCCCGCAACTTCTGGACACTTCCTCCGCAACCCAATTTCTCCGCCACCAGCGCGCTGTACACGCTGCGCCCGAAACCATGGCGCAGGTGCTGCCAGCGAAGCGCCCTCTTGGGCTGTCGCATCGCTCCCAAGCAAGTGTGGACAGCTTTGCACCCCGAGTAAGTGGTTTCTGTCGGTCCCATTAATTTCATCTGACCTTAGATGCAGCGTAAACGAACCCGCTTGTCTCATGAGCCCTCCATAGAGCCGAGCGAGGATGATGCCAACTTGTACGCCTCTGCAGACGAACCATCGCCAGAACCTACGGAAGCAGACATACACGGGGACGATGAGGCTCGCTTCGCGCGTGCCTCCCAGATCGTGCGGAAGAGCTTCAGGAAGGAAAGCGACAATACACCGGCGGAGTCTGGCATTATCGAAGAGATTGGCTGCACCAATTTCATGTGCCACGAACAACTCACCGTCAGACTCGGTCCGCTCATCAACTTCATTATCGGCCACAACGGCAGCGGCAAGAGTGCGGTTCTAACTGCTCTGACCCTGTGTCTCGGTGGCAAAGCAACCGCCACCAATCGCGGCCAAAATCTGAAGAGCTTCATAAAGGCAGGGAAAGACTGGTCTACTCTCTCGGTCAGGATAAAAAACCAAGGCCCAGGAGCATACAAGGCCGATCAGTACGGCGATTCTATCATCGTCGAGCGCCATTTCACACAAAATGGCACTTCTGGGTTCAAACTGAAGGATCGGAATGGCAAGATTGTCTCTGTGAAGAAATCGGAATTGGAAGATATTATCGACCACTTTGGCCTGCAAATCGACAATCCCCTGAACGTTCTAACGCAGGACATGGCACGCCAATTTTTGAACGACTCCAACGCCAAAGACAAGTACAAGTTCTTCTTGAAAGGAACGCAGCTGGAAACCTTGGATCGCGATTATTCCCAAATTCAGCAGGAACTCGAGGAGCAGAAGGCCAAACACCAGACTCTGGATAAGGATGTCAAGGAGCTAGAAAAGATATACAGCCGTCTTGAAAAGAAGGCACAAGCTGCACGCGGTCTTAAGAAGTTGCGTGCTGAGGAAACTTTACTCGAGCACCAAGGAGCTTGGTCATTCGTTGCCAACGACGAACTCGAGGCAGCCGAGTGCGAAGAAAAAATATCTGAGATATCCAACACGATTCAGCAACGTAAGGCCGAAGCCGATACAGCGTCCGAAAATTTTGCGCGCCTCGACAGAGCCGTGAACGAGGCAACAGCGGCTACAGAAGAATGTCAGGCCGCACTAGAACCAGCGCAGGACGAGGAAAGGGAGGCCATTGCTAGTTTCACGGAGGCAAGGACAAAACTCTTGGAGTTCAAGAATACTGAACGATCTGTGGTTGGAGGAATGGAGAGGACGAAGAAATCTATGGAGCTCACCCAATCACAGATTGACGAACACAAACAACGACGAGAACTAGCAGATGGAGGCCTCCACGCACAGAAAGTCCGCGAGTTGGAGGACGCCAAGGCAGTGTACGAGCAGCTTAAATCAGTTTGGGGGAATCACGATGAAGCCCTACCTACTTTGAAGAATGAGTCGAAAGAGGCGCAGATTAACCTTCAGCGATTAAAGGCCCAGTTGGAAACTAATGAGCGCGACGAGACGCAGTCCAAGATCAAGATCCGCACGCTTGAGCAAGGCCAAGGTAACTGGACCGATGCTTATCCCAATGGCGAGAACCTGGCGAAGTTGTTGAAGGCAATCGCGGCCGAGCGAGAATTTCACGAAAAGCCAATTGGGCCTATAGGTCACTACGTGGAATTGAAGCATCCAAGGTGGTCGTCTGTACTCGAAAAGACATTGGGCGGCGTCCTCAACGCGTTCGTTGTGACGAACAAGGCAGATGAAGTCATTCTGTCGGACATGATGAAGAAATTCAATTAGTAAGTGGAATCAGGAAGTTTATGCGCGCTCCTGCTGACTGTGATAGTCACGCAACTGCATACATCATCTCGAGGACTGAACGACTGAATACAACTGGTCACACGCCCCACGCTGGGCTGTTGACAATGGAAGGAGCATTGAATGTAGGCCCGTCGCGATGAATCAGCACAGAAGGCAGAGCTAACTAGTTTCCAGATTAGCCATGATTTAGTACGCAATTCGCTGATTACCAACCAATCGATCGAGCAGATCGTCCTCATACAAAATCGCCAGGAAGCCTCGGAGCTTGCTCATCGCAGTCCTGCTCAGCGACCAAACGTGAAAGCAATCTACTGTTGGTCCGACCAAAGTCACAGACTTGGGCATGCGTTCAGTATGAACAATGCGACAGGCACTACTAGTATGAGTGCAATACCAGAGTTCAAAGGACCAATTCGCATGCAAGCAGACAAGGGGCACCATATCCAAGAGGAGAAGGAAAACCTTGCCAGGATTCAACGAGAAGCCAGGGATCTGGAAGCAAGTGTTCAAGCTGCGCAAGTGCAATACACCGCCGCTCAAGCAACACTTCGTAATCACAACACCGCCAAGAAGACCCTCCAGAAAGAGATGGAGCAAGCCCAGGAGGACGTGGACAGACTGGACGGGGAAGTGGCTGCTTCTGTGCCAGACACGGCTCAACTCGAACAGCTTGAGAAGGAGCTTGATGATTTCCAGCAGCAACTGCAGTTGGACAAAGACCAGTACGAAGACTTGATTGGTGAAAAGGACAGTGCTAGCAAGAACTCCAAGGAACACAAGCGAAAAGCCGACGATGCAACCCGGGCCGTGAAGGTTCTTCAGGACAGGCTCAACAAATGCAGGCAGGAGGCCCACGAACGGACGCAAGCGCGCGAAAAAGCACTGCGCCAGAAGAACAGGGCAATAGACCACGTGCAGAAAGCTGAAGAGACAAAGGCCGATTGGCAGCGAAGGCTCGATGAAGTGCAAGTCGACCTCGAGACTCACACCGAAGATGCGAGGAATATTTGTGAGCGGGTGGATGTGCCTCGCGGAGCAACGTTCGACAGTTTAAATCGGAAACTCGAAGAAGCCAGGAAGAGACGCGCTCACCTGGAGAAAGAGCTCGGAGGCTCGCAGGAGGCACTTGTAGCCCAGGCCCTTGCAGCCAAGAAAGCATGGGAAGAGGCAGAGGTATTTGTCAAGAACGGCGAGGCACTCAGGACCAGTCTCACGCACGCGCTCAACCAACGGAAAGAACATTGGAAACAGTTCCGCAGCAACATATCGATGCGCGCAAGGGCGACGTTTTGCTACCTCCTTTCGGAGCGGAGGTTCCGTGGAGTGCTCTTGGTTGACCACAGCAAAAAGGCGCTCGAGATGACTGTTCAGCCGAGTGGGGACGTCAACGATCACGTTGGAAGACAGACCAAGACCCTCTCTGGTGGCGAAAAGTCCTTCTCGACTATTTGTCTCTTGCTCGCGCTCTGGGACGCGATGGGATCGCCACTGCGGTGTCTTGACGAGTTCGATGTCTTCATGGACAGTGTCAACCGGGACGTCAGCATGAAGATGATCATCCAAGCTGCGGCGAGGTCAGTGGGACGACAGTACATCTTGATCACACCGCAGGCGATGAACAACAAGGACGTGAGGAGCATGCGAGACGTGACGGTCATCAAGATGACGGACCCTGAGCGGGGCCAGACAGCGCTCAACTTTTCACGGTAGGGAACCAAGGTGGGACAGGGCGTTCGGGGGCGAGGGAAAAGGCAGGCACGTGGTAGGCGTATATTGGCGTTGGCGGCTTTGTGATCTTCCGGACATACCCCTGGCGCCGGGACATATGGAGGGTATGGCTATACCTCGTGGGCCACATGAGGTGGTGGTCGATTTGGCATCTATGTAGTCGACACAAGCTTGGATTTGACATGGTCTAACAATGCATCCCCACTTGGCGTGCGAGCAGCGCAACGGAACGCAGCGTTGCACCGTCTCAGGCTCCCAGGGTATCGGCTTGGGGTCGCCGCGTGGTCTGACAGAGGGCATGTAGGTCTGAACTGCTTCCTTGCGTCGCCGTCTCAGATGCGCACAGACGGGTGTCACGTCGGCTAGAGTTCGGGTGGTCAGCGCTGGAGTGGAGCGCGAACTGCTTGGTCGATCGGCGGTCGGGATGCTGGGGCTAGTGAAAGACAGGCGCGCGGCGGCGGTTGGCTGAACAGCGCCCTCTCACGTCTCTCCACAAAACACGGCGACAAGCACCTGCTGCGCTGTCCAACGCCCGTCCTGGTCTCCCATGAGGGCTCGAAGCGTCGCGACCCTCGTGAGGCGCGGCCCCGTCTGAACACGCACCATGGACTCGGCACCCAGCTCGCTCAGCTCGCTGCCCCCGAGCCCGCGGACTCGCTCGCCCTCGCTTTCCGACGACTCGCGGCGGCTCACGGCGGCCTCGCCCGACGACGACGACGACAACAACAACAACAACACGCACGCCGCACCGCCGCGCGAGCTCCCCGAGAGCGGGCGCATGAGCCGCGCGGGCACGCTGGCGCCGGCTGGCAAGAGCATGCCCAGCAGCACGGCACCCGCGGCGCAGCCCACGGCCAGGGAGCGGGCGCGAGGCCCGCTGCGGCTGCTCGACCTGCCCGTGGACATCCTCAAGGACATCATACACCAGGTGAGCCGCCCCGCCCCCGCGCTGCGCTGCCAGCCCACTGACCGCGCAGCTCCCGCACACCAACGACCTCACCTCGCTCTCGCTCTGCCACTCTGCCCTCCACCGGCTGACCGTGCCCTGCATCTACTCGCGCTTCGACATTGTGTGGCCCGATGAGAGCACCCACTCGGAGCCGCGGTCGGGCGTGGATGCCCTCACCTACGGCCTCGCCACGCTGGTCATGGGCGACGACTGCTTCCCCCACCAGAACCGCTCGCGCCACCAGTGCAGCGTGCCGGCCACCGCCAGCAAGCGCGCCACTCGCTACCCCATCACGCGCCGCCGCTTTGGCAACTACTACGCCCAGTTCACCAAGAAGTTCTCCCTGGGCAACGGCCCCGCCGCCTGGGTCCACGAGTACATGATCACCAAGGAGGGCGGCAAGATGCTCGGCACGCTCGTGGCCCTCGCCATAGCCCGCATGGTCAACCTCGAGACCTTTGTCTGGGACATGCCCACCGGCGTGCTCCGAGACGTGTGGCTGGCACTGTCCAGCCTGGCTGATCGCACCGACGGCGACGACTGCCGTCTTGAGCGCCTGTGGATACGATGGCATGACAACAGCATCGACGCCCCGGTGCCCCCGCCTGCGCCGCCCATGATTCTCAACAACGTGAACGTACCTCCGCCGCCGCCCACGGGCCACCCCAGCGCACCGGTCGCTGTCCAGCCGTCTCTCGTGGTCCCGCCACACTTCCACGCCCACGCCACCCCTGCGATAGACCGGGTCGAGCATCCCACATTCTCCGTCATCCCTCCGCTGAAGAGCCTGAGTGTTCTCGACATCGATGAACTGCCGTATCTGGATGAGATGAGTATTCTGATTGCTCGGTCCCAAGACAAGCTCCGCGAACTCAGGGTTGGCATTGCCCCGCAAGCGCAACAGCGCGACTGGGTCGCTGCGTGGGAGGGTGAGGACATTCAGCAGGTCGACTACGATGCTTCATGGACCGGTGCAAGTGCAATAGGAGAAAAGAGATTGGGCGGCGTGCTGGGTGTCCTCGTGGGCCGGGTCCACAACCTGCGGCATTCTGAAGAGCAGACCGCTCACCAGCTCAAGAGCGCTGCAGTCGGTGGTCGACCTCTTGGATTGCCAGTCAAGTTTGGAGTTACAGGGGCTACGCCTACGCCTGTAGCTCCATTGGCGGATCGCGAGCCCGACCATACCACGGACCACTTTCTCTTCGGACACCCTCTCGAGCCCGTGGTGTCTGAGGGAGTCAGCATTGTCGATGAGATGCAGTCACTCAACATACAACCACCTGTAGATCCGTGGGACGATCCTTATGCGATTAATCGGAAGGCTGGGCACCGGGCATCAGCATACTCGGCTTCAAGTAGCGAGGACAGCGTTCCAGTAGAAGAGAGGTTGACAGGGATGCTGAAGTTGGAGGTGTTGGAGCTGGAGAGGGTGCCGTTATCAGTCCCGGTGCTCCTAAAAGCATTTGACTGGTCGTTGCTCACGACTCTAACCCTGCTCAATTGCAGCAATCACGAGCAGCTGTGGAAGTCTCTTCGGAGAACGTACACCCCACGCTCGCCGTATCCTAATGGTTCTCCATCTTCCTCAAAGGCCTACAA
Source organism: Paraphaeosphaeria sporulosa (assembly GCF_001642045.1). NCBI lineage: Eukaryota > Fungi > Ascomycota > Dothideomycetes > Pleosporales > Didymosphaeriaceae > Paraphaeosphaeria > Paraphaeosphaeria sporulosa. The sequence goes on along the minus strand of NW_017253373.1, from coordinate 23,936 downwards.
AGCTTCCTACACACTCAGGACCGAGTACAGCCTGAACCTCAAGAAGATACACACCAACACCGTCTCGCCTTCACTGATATCATTCCTCAAAGAGACGTTGGCTCCTAACAGTCTAGAAGTTCTCTTCCTCCAGGAAGGCCGATCCTACCAATCCACCGTGACCGTAGACGCCATCTACCGCGGTCCCCTGCGCCGCCACCGCGCCAGCTTGAAGAAGCTGATGATCGACAGCAGCGAGAAGGGCCAGGACGGCCATGCAACGGGCAGCTCGCGCTGGCGGCGCTGGATGCTCAACCACAACATCCTCACCTTCATTACCAGCGGCAAGATGAACAATCTGCGCGAGCTCGCCGTCTCCATCGACTACAAAGACTGGGTAAGACCTCCATCCCCTTTTCTGCGCCTTTTATTTGTCAAAGAAGATTGGATTGGATTAGATTTGCTAATGTGGAATGGAAAACAGCATCACTTCCTCCAACGACTTCCGCACATTCCGCACATCCGCTCCCTCTACATCCCCTACATCGCCGACCACCTCCACGGCAACAACATTGACCCGCGCGAGCTCGCCTACCAGATCCTCGACATCGTGCACCTGCGCCCGGAAATCGAGCTCTGCTACATGGGGCTATCCTCCAAGTGTTTCGAAATTCTCGAGAATCGCCCGTCCAACTACGATCTTAGGCATGAGGCCGGACATGCTACGCAACACTACGCAGCCGAGGACCCCGGGCTGCTGAGCGAGGACGAGAGCGAGGCGACCGAGGACGAGGAGGACGAGATGGATGCTGGCGGTGCGGGCTTTGACGAGGGGGAGGACGACGACGAGAGTGAGGAGGGTGAGAGTGTGGCGAGTGTGAGTGAGGATGAGAGTCTGGCAGGGGAGGGGGGAAAGCGGCCCAAGTTGAGGGTAAGGGAGATTTTGTTTTACGAAGAGAGGGTTGAGGCGTTTAGACGGAGGCATGGGGTGCTTCGGCCGTAGTGCGTTGCAAGGAGGTGCAAGGATATGCGACACGGATTGGAATAAGGTTTGCGCATTTTGGCGTGCGGGATTCGGTACGGTACTTCGGATGGGACGGCGCACGGAATGACCGAGTGATATCCTGTTTTTGCTCGAGTTGGGCTTGTTCACGAATGGATATGCTTCCCACATATATATATCATAAATTCCATCTTCTCGGTACGGTCGTGTAGGTTAGCTTGGTAGATAGCGGTATCGTCGCAATACGTGTATGCAATCAAGCATGTCGCGCTATTGCGGTCGTGTGTTGTACGTGAGAGTAACATAGTGAGAAGCGATTGGAAAGGAGCCTCTGTCTCTGGTCTGTTTAGGCTCTCAGCTCCAGGGGATCGTGGGTGGGAAAAGTCATAGGCGCGTAGCTATTTACAGATATCAAGCGAGGTAGGCCGGGGATGGCAGGCGGCGGAGGCGACGGAGTGAGGACGTGAGCTTGAGAATGACTGAGCACAAAGCTCACCCTCGTTGTTAATTGACTTGATGAAGGCGACGGATGTAAGGTCACTCTCTGCTCCGTTTGTGCTCTCAGCTCCAGCGACAGGCAAACCCAAACCGCGTCGCTACAACACATCAACCAACCCAACGCTCCGTTTACCACTCCAAGTTTCCTTACGTACACGTATGAAACATGCACCATGTGCACGCACGCATGCAGCTATCCAACACATCATCTTCCACACCATCTCCCCATCCACGCAATCAAAACCGTCCTGCAACGCCACCACCACCATGTGCAAAATCTACCATTTCACCTTCGCCGCCTGCGCCCACGTCCCGTCTCTGCATCGCCCCTGCTGCGACGCCTTCTGCAGCCGAATGACACGGCTGTACCAGCAACGAGCAGGGCTATATTAGCGCTGCGATGCGTCTCAGCTGGCGGTATCCTGTGCCTGGACGACGTGGGCGGGATCATGTATGTAGGAGGTAGGTCTGTCATAAGTGAAGTGAAGTGAGCGGAGGGAAGGGAAGGGAAGGAATGCGGAAGGAGGGCGGGGCGGTGGTGGTGCGATGGAGTAGTCGAGCGGATCTGCGAGATGGATGGGTGTATGAGGAATAAGGGGAAACCAGGGGAGAGCTTGCGAACGGACGAGAAAACAACGGGAGAAGAAGTAGACCCATCTATGTGTTTTGTCACGTGGATTGGTGGTTCCCAATGTTGCAGGCCCTTTTTTCTTTTTGGCCTACATTGGCTTTAGCTGCGTGTTTGCAGTCAGGTTATCTGCATTAACACTGCTTTTACACAGGGGGTCGATATCCTGGTGTAGGAACAGTATCGTCGGCATCAGTTCAGATGATCCATCCGTGGGTTTTCATTTGACTTAGTTGCTTCTTTGGCTGGACATTGATGGTCATCGTGTCGTGGCGTACACATTTCAGATGAGCTCACTTGAACTGTTGCATTCAGATATGGTTGTCCTTCTAATTCGCCCATGCACTTATCATGCAAGCTCGCCAAGAGGACGGATGGATTTGCTCCGAACTGTTCAGTCTGCTCCCGCTGCGTGCTCTGAGCTTATCTCTCTTGGGCAGCAACACTTTGCATTTCAAAAGGTTTCTCGGTTTTTTGGGAAGTCGTCATAGGCGAGCAGCCGTCAATTGAAATGAGCCGCAGTCGCCGAATTAGGGCATGGCGTTCCAATGACTGGCTGCATTTCACCGTCGATCACTAGACTGGAGTGACGATCTGCGGCTTGGCATACACATACTCTCCAATTCGGGAGAAAGCAACAAGTGCTAGTCAAGTAGCGATAGCTTGGACAAAGGGCATACTACTACGAAGATAAGGCTTTTATCAACAGCACGGATGTGGAGACTTAGACGTGGGATTGTAGATATCCACGCCTACGGCCTCCACTCTAGCGACTTTGCACCCTGACATCCAAACCTCAGCTGCGATATCAGCCATCGATTTGTCAATGCCTGCCTTGACGGCTTTAGATCCCAGCGTACTCTATGACACCCCACGAGCTGTCCCATCGGCGACGACCCCATCCAAGCAAAAGTGCTTCACCACCAATTGCGATCCACACATCGTAGACATACCTCATGATAGGAGACCGTACAGACCGTGCTGAGGCGGTACCTCGGTCACGCATCCCGACAAGCACAGCATGACAGCTGGACGCATGTATATAAACCTCACCACACACTCCCTCGTTCCTGACCAGCAGACACTCCGCCTCCCCCAGCACAGTCCCGAAATCTCCATCGCCTGCTTCCCGCGTCCTTCTTGCACACTACCACGCCCACCCCCATTCAAGATGCGCACCTCCCTCCTCGCCGTCCTCCTCGCCTTCTCCACCACCGCCTTCACAGCACCAACTGGTCCATCTCCCCATCTTCCCCCCAGCTGCCCTTGCTAACCCGCCCCAAACACAGCACCCCCAACCCCGCGCTCCCTCATAACCGACGTCGGCGCCGCCCTCTCCGACCTCGAAGCCGGGCTCGGTGTTACCGCTGCTGAAGACAAACTCGACGCCCTCCTCGGCAACAGCCTGACCAAAGTCCGTTTTTTCGCCCTTTCTCTCCCCTCTCCCCTTGCCCTAACTAACACCCGTCTCTACCCAGCTCGAAGACGCCCTCGGTGTCACGTTCGCCGAGTACGCGCTCGGTCTGCTCGAGCAGGGCGCCGCGCCCGGTACGATCCAAGCCATTGGCGAGGCGATCGCAGGCCTGGAGGAAGGGCTGGGCATCGACGAGGTGGATGCGATGTTGGACGAGGCGACGGGGGGCGCGGTGTCGAGTCTGGAGGAAGCGCTGGGGGTCGCCGATGTGGAGGCTGCGTTGGGGCTTGTGAAGAGGGGGGTGTGAAGGCGATGGTTGTTGTCACGTGCACTTCATGGACCCGTGGACCTGTGCAGGTACGAGCAGCTGTTACACTCATGTCCAGACCAAGTTGTAGACTGCTATATAGTCAATGGCTGGGATAGCATGCTATGAGGAAAATCTAGTGTTCAATTCTCAATCACCACAGTTCTCGAGCCAGCTGATGGAGATCCTATGATTGAAAGTGGTATCTATGCTGCTACATACGCCATGTCCATGATTCATAACACAAAAATGCATCGCTTATCCACCCCCGTGCGATAAGCCTGGCAGAAATGAACACAAAACATACACCGACTCATCGCCCGCTCGAAGATAACCACACTCCGTGCCCTCAGCTCCAGCCCGGGTCGAATACCTCACAAGATACCCCAGTACTTCTCCGCATTGAACGTAGACGCGTCGTCCGACTTCCAGAGCGTGTCGAAGGCGTTGAAGAGGAACAGATCTGAGCTGAATTCAGCGCGGATCGACGCAATGGCCGCCTTCTGCGCATCCGGCGAGGCCACGGCCTGGTCGTGGCTGTCGCCCTGGTGCGGCCAGCCCGACTCGGTGACGACGACGCGCTTGTTGCCGCACGCCTTCTTGACGCGGGCGACCTCGCTCTTTACAAACTTGCCTGCATCTGCGGCCTTGGTGTTGGGGTCGAACCAGGCGTGCACGTTGACTAGCACCATGTCGGATGCGGAGCAAATTCCCGGGTTGTCAATAACAGCAGGGACGGTTTCCACTGCCCCGACCGGTCCGTTGAATCCAGCATTCCGGAGCGCTGTGCGTGCCTGATCGATGGTGGATTGGGCGTCGCTAGCAGTCATGGCCTTTGCATTGACTCTCTCATTTTCGACACTAACGAGACTGATGATGTCCCAGCTGCCGCCGTTTTCCTTCTTCACTGCGTCCGACAAGGCACTGACGACGCTATCGACGTCCTGAAGAGGCGCGTAAATACCGCCCATCAACTTTTGACCGTTCTGCTTGGCTGCTCGGACAGCGACAGGAATCTGGCCGCAGTCGTTGCCGTAGATCCTGACAATCTTGTAGTCCTTCATCGTGTTGAAGTCTGCGGTGATCTCGTCTGCGGTCTTACAGTCCACCTTGTCATTCGTGCCTTTGTACGGATCGTACGTGATGCCGAGAGGAAAACTATCGGCCGAGGCAGCACTTGGTTGCGGTGCAGGAGCCTCCTGGGCTTGGAAAGATGGCTCAGGTGACGGGGCCTCCTGAGCCTGAACAGTCGGCTCAGGCACTGGAGCAGGTGCTTCCGAAGTGGGCGCTGGCGCCGGAGCTGCGGAAGTGGGTGCTGGCGCCGGCGGGATGGGGGCAGCAGTGGATGTGAGTTCTACGTTCTGGATAACAACAGACGAAGGCTCAGCGGATGGCGACGGACTTAGCGGTGGAGCTGGAGCTGGCTGCGGAGACTCGGCCGGAGCTGAGGTCAGAATCGCAGTGAAAGACGCAACAGAAGTGGGCTCGACTGAAGTGGATGCGGTGGTGGTGGCGCGCTCCACGGTCGAAGTGAGGTACGGGGAGCCATTCTCGTCAACGTACACAACTGCATCAGCAACCGTCTCGGTGACGAAGACCACCTCGGTAGTCACAGCGCGTTTGATATCTGCGCCATATTAGTAGATGCAGGGGGATACTGTTATCTAGTAGCCCAAAGATCAAGTAGAGACGCTCCGGGACTACACATCTCAGATCACACCCCGGATACAGACATCTTGCGCCGACGCGATAAGAACTCTGAGCCACCAAACTTCCAAAACACTTACTGAGCGGATGTGCAACCGCACCAACAATCAACCCACCCAAAGCGAAAGCAGCGCCCAGCTTCATGACGAAGTCCTCGATCCTAAGCGAACAGGAAAATATGTACGGCTGAATGAAAGACTACGAATGCCGGCCAGCGGCGTCAGTCAAACAGTCGCAGATACTTTCACAACAACCTTGCGCTTGATGTGCCGGTTCAGGAAGACGCTTCGTAACTTACGAGAACTGGCTCTCTGTTGCACTTCTCTCCACGTTCAACGTGAGAGTCGCCGGCGAAAGCGAATGTTATTGGAATGCGGGCCGGAAAATGCAGGGCGGGGGGTTTCCAGGTGGTGCGCGGAGAATGGAGATCTGATTTGCTTTGTGCTGCCAACGAAGGGGGTGGTCGGAGGAATGCTGTTGCTAGCTATACCAGCTGGCCTAGCCACGCTGTCGCACTGGATAAAGGAGTGACAATCGGACACAGCCGATGGAAGGAAAGGAGCGTGTGGGAAGTGTAGAGTGAAGAAGGTATCGAAGTGACCGAGGTTTTGACCACGCAAGGGCAAACGAAACAGCCGCTGGTATTGTGTCACGGAAGGAGCGAATGGTACCTGGCGCTAGCCGCTTTGGGAAATGGCGGACGTGAAGTCCGGCTACCGCGAGCGCGACGCCCAGGCGTGCGAGTACAGACGTGAAAGTGAAAGGCAGGCGAACGCGCGCGCGCGTCTGGGCGCGGTGGGATGTGGCTTTTAAACAAGAAACAATACACTGAACATGCGGGGGTGGAGTAAAATGAAGGTGACACTTTGAAACTGCCATGCGTCGCACCTTCATCCTTGGAGAGCGTGATGTGAATGAACCACCAAAGTGCCAGCGGGCGAAGTCACAAAGATGGGTACTGAGGTGCATCAAAGATACAGATTGGAGAAAGGGCTAGGAGTGAAGGGGTACGCCATGACACCAAGAGCATCGTGGGGCAAGAGGACGAGTGACAGCCAGGGACAGCGCGCGTGACAAGGAGTGGAACGGAGGCTTGATGGCGCAATGAGGAAAAGAATTGCGAACATGAAGAGAATGAACATGTTATTTTCCCCAGTTAGAGACAACGAAAGGATACTTGCCTGTCATGTTGGCGTGAAGCGGTCTTGTCGTGGCAGTCTAGTCACAGGAAGATCGAGGAGTCGTATCGCCTTGAAATTAGTGACCAATACGTGTCGAACCAGCCATGTCCTACAAATAGCTTGATTGAGGCAGATTCACATTTTCTCCGTGGCTATATCTGCGTAGATGTGATGATATCGTGTACGCGCGCGAGTAACGGTGATGAAGGAGCAACGTCCGAAGTGCGAAGCGGAAATGAGCTAGGGTGCCAGTGGCGCAACAACTCGCTTACTAACAGCCCCTTCGCCCAAGGCAACGTTCACAAGGCTAAGCAGCTTCTGGATTGCCTTTGCTCTCGGTGAGCTCATGTTCTCCACGCATTGAATCATACGGTCACAGTCATCTTGTAAGAAAATCAAACGACCACGAAATTCTAATTACCTACCTGCGCCCTCCTCAACCCCTCCTGCCCCTCCAAAAGCCCTAACACCTTCACCCTCCTCGGCACCAAGAATCCACCCAGAACCTCATACCTCTCCAGATACCTCAAACCCATTTTAACCTGCTGTTTCCCATCTCCATGCCCATACTCACCCACCGCATGTCCATCGACAATCTTCCTCCCTTGCTTATACCTCCCCTGCACAAATCCCTCGATTTTCCAAAACGGATCACCCTCCTTCTCTAACATCCCACCCCCATCACTATCCGCACCCCTATCTCGAGTACACTTTTTAGCCTCCTCTATCAACACCTGAAGCGCCTTTTCCCTTACATTCAATTTCTCCGCCATCCTTATCAAGCCCTCAGCGCCTGTCTCGCCCGCGCGCATCCCATCTGTTTTCGCGGCGCAGACGTAGTCGTATACATGTTCCGTGTCGTTTTCGGTGGCGAAATGCAGGAGGCAAGAGAGTAAAGATGTGTATGCAAGGAAGGGCTCAGGAGCGAGGGAGCGCAAAGGGATAGGGAAGGTCAGTGTAGCGATCTGTGGAAGGGGATTAGGCGGTGAGGGGGAAGGTGGGATAGAGAGCACTGTGAGCTTGCGGGTGTGGATGTGACTTGTTCGCTTGGGACCTGGTCTGTCGTCGGGATTGGGTTTGGGTTTGGGGTCGGGCGAGGAGGGCTGTACGTGGTCGCGTTTGGTGGTGGTCAGCTCGACACCTTGGGAACTCAGGCTGAGCGCGAGACGGCGGCCTGTCATCTTCGCAGTGCGCAGCGTAATGTCGGATACGAGATCGTCTGCCGAGCCTTCAATTATAGCCTGGTAGAGATGCTCCCACCAAGGCATTCCTTCCTCGCCGAGCAGTGCTTCGCGCCGCAGCACATTTTTGTCTTCCCTCGCCAAATCGCCCCTCCACTCAAGCACCTTGCGGTCGAATTGACTCTGCTTCCGAATGCGCGCCCCGCTTTCCAGTCCATCCGCATTATTTCCCACATCATCGATCTTCTGGCTCAATGCCTTCCACAGCGCACGCCGGGTGCGTCGCATTTTCCCTACTTCCCTCGCCACAAGAAAGTCGGTGAGGGGACGGTTCATGAGAAGAAACTCTGGCGTTGCGAGCGTAGTGACCTCCCGTTCGAAAGCCGTCATGAGCAGCAGAACATTCTGCACTATATAGTCATCCCAGGGTGTTGAATCATTACTAAAAGAGGACGCTTGCCGGAGTCCGACATGTGGGTGGCACCGTTCCGTCGCGAGGACGGCTAAGGGACGTCTGATCCTGGTGTGCTCCGAGTTCTCATACTTGTCCGGCGTGTTAATACTGGACAGCGCCTCCATGACCACACGCACTTCCCCTTCCCAATCTTCTCTCCGAGAAGAAAGTAAGTTGAGGCGCTGCAGGGTGAAGGGAAGTGTCCAGAGGCTCTCTCTGAATGCGAGCTGGGCCTCCCACTCCGTGAGCAAGCCATCTCCGCTTCTCCAGTGGGATGACATGCCGATTGCTTCCACAGAGGACAGCTTGGGTATCGATGAGTCTGGCGTGCGCTTTGGATGACCCGGCGTCGCTCGAATTACCCAATTATGACTTTGAGAAACCGCGTCCCAGCGTTCCTGCTCAGCGCCTCGCCACTCCGCTTTCTGCTCTTCAAACGCGTGTGTTTCTTCTTCTGTGACATCATCAAATAGCTTCCCCTCAAAGGGAGTATCTTCCCACAGTGCAATTTTAACACCACTTGAAAGGACCAAATCTATTAGGCCGCTGTGTAGAACTTCGAGTCGATATTTGTGACGCTCTGGACCTCTTGCGAGTCTAGGAGAAAGCTCCTTATGCCCGAGCAGAACAAGCGGAATCTGAATATCGAGGTGCAATGGTGAGGCGACCGAGGCGGAGTATGCGAAGGGCGTGCTGGGCGTGATCGGTGTCCTCATCGTGCTGCAATTCCGGCATGACCAGACAAAACAATTATATAGAAGAAGATGGCAAGCTGGGGGGTACCTGACAGGGAACTTCTGAACTGAAAGGTTGAGATAAAAGGACGAAAAGTCAGTCCAGTGGAGGAGAGAAAGAGCAGTGAGAGCACGTGCACCGACGCATAAAGAAAGTGCAATACCTAGGTTACCACGACAGGACAAAGAACACAGAAAGACAGCTGAAGACGAGAGGAATAGGTTTCCGACTATGTGTGCTTTACCAAGTGTAGTTAATCCATCCACACGACCATCTATACAGCAGTTGAATCTGAAGCCTGCAAAAAGACGCATAGGTGACAGAGAACACCTGACCTCGCCTCAACCCTTCTACCTCAATTGAACACAGTACGTCGCATATCCTTCAGCTCCCATATCATGCCGAGTTCGCAGTGTTAGGGTTCTGAGCCGGCGCCGCAGCGGGCTCAACGCCCTCGGGCCCAGCGCCAGTCAACGGCTGCTGAGGCGCGTCCGCAGTCGGCGCAGGGACGCCCGTGTTATCAATCACGTTCTTGTCCTCGGCCTTCTTTGCCCACTTGGGCGGCTTGACCCACTGGTCGTCCTGCCAGGGTCCAGCGTCGCTCAGCTCGCAGCCGCCAGGGCAGTCGCAGCTCCCGCCAAACAGCTTGGGCAGGTTCTCGGCGGGGACCTGGGCGAGCAGCTCCTTCTGGTAGCCGGAGCCGAGGATGTGGATCTTGTTGACGGTGACGGGGTCGAGAAAGCGCTTAACGACGCTCCAGACGCCCGAGAAGCCCCAGGGCGCGTTGATGACGTACATCTTGCCGAGGCGCTCGGGGTAGTAGTTCTGCGATATGGCGGAAACGGCCTGGAGGTAGCCGTAGACGGAGGTGGCTTTGGCAATGCCCACGCCCTTGAGGTCCATGATGGAGCACGACGTCTCGAGGAGGTAGCCCGACTTGCGCGAGCAGGCAGGCAGGCGCGGGTCGGCCATCTTCTCGTACTCGCAGACAAGGTTCTGAATCATGCGCTCCTGCGAGGTGATCTTGGCCATGGCGGTGAGGTCGACGTTGCCGAGCTGCTCGATGTACACGGGGCGGCCATCCTGGGCGGTGTGAGCGCTGAGGCATGCGGTGCCCCTTGTTGATCAGGGACATGCAGGATTGCACAACCATACGTACCTTGTCGGTCTTGTGGTAGTACTGCGGGTAGTACTTGAAGATCTCCGGCCTCTCCTTGTAGTCAAAGGTGCGCACCAGCTCCTCTACGCCCACGTCCGCGTACGACGCCCGCCACTTCTCGCAATCGATGAACCTGCCACGTGATCAATCGCCTGCGCCCGCTCTCCTGGCTGCATCTGCACTTACATCTGCTTAGAGAGCTCGACGTTGAATTTCCGCGCACGCAAAAACCGCAGCTGTCAACAAATTAGCCCGGGCCCTCCACTGCCGCTCTCTCGCACGCACCAGCGTCAACGTGTCGAGGTTCTTGGTGTAGCCGGCCTGCTCTAGCATGGCCCTGAGCTGGTGGACCTGCGCATCCTGCTCTGGCGTCGTGTGGCCGGGGTGGCCGTTCTGGGGCGTGGGAGCAGTGGTGGGGTAGTCGTAGTCGTCGTACTTGGGATCGAGCGTGAGCTCTTTTGCGCCGGTGGCAGCCATGGTGGGCAATGTGTCGATTACTGAGGTCTTGGTAGAGAGGCGGAAGGGTAGAGTGAAATAAATGCGCGTCGAGGTCGAAGAGATGTTGGGAAGGAAATGACGACGAAGTTGGGCTAGGCGCACGTTGACCGCCGCTCAAGCGAGCACATGGACGAGGGGCTGGAGCCGCCAGAGCTGTGGACCCTGGGCCTGTCTTACCCCAGAAATGGCTGATGGACAAGCCACCGCACAGCGCAATGCATCTCCAATCGAACCGGTTGCCTTCGATAGATCCACCTGCCTTCTGCGCCCATCTAGATGTAATCTTGGACCGTCGACGCCCACTTCGGGCTTGAGCATCACACTCCCAGCACCACTATCGAGTCCCACAGGCTTACGAGTCACTGACCGCAGTGCACTAAGACCAGATATGAACAGTGAAGCGCTAGTCGATCCCCCCAGCAGGAAGGAGACGCGGCCCATTTTGTAGCTAACTAACTCATACATCCGGCAGAAGTAAAGACAAACATAAACCAGACCATCCATCCATCTCCAGCCAGATACAGCCCACGCCCACACGCACCTCCGCCCCCGAACAGAGCCAACTCTACCAAAAGAGCTAAACGAGCGTTGTCTAGGTTCACTACCCAAGAGCCAGGAGCAACGCACAAAACACTGTCAACAGTCCGAGTAGGGAGACATTGCCTTGCTCGTACACGCACTGGCCCGCCGGACAGTAGTCTACCGTCGCCGCACCGCCGAGTCATGTATACCATGAGAGACCAACCGACAAGATGAGAGTGGAAAACAGACACAAATAGCAGCCCGAACACCGCCTGATGACGCCCAAACATGACAGACGAGGAAAACCACGAGCGCGCCTATGGACAGTCCAAGCAAAGGTCGAGAAGAAGTCAACAAAACTCGCGGTGGGGCCTCCCCCGCAGTGGAACGGAAGCAGAGAGAACAGCCTCCGCGCCATAACAACCGCCTTACCGTTGTCGTTCCCGGTCGCGGTCGCGTCCTTGCCCAAAGTCCGGCTCCACCACCGCCCGCTTCTCCTTTTTGCCCTTGACTATGTATTTGGCGAAAAGAGCAACGTGATCCGATGGGAAATGGTAGTTGGGGAATCCAGGTACGCGCTTGAGGTACTCTGAGTCGATGTCGCCGAGAAGCTCAACGACCTGTAACGTGTTTGTCGAGTACCAAATGTAGTCGAGCACGCCAGTGAAGTTTGGCGTATAATTGGTGAACTTCAACTCGCCGATTGGTGAGTAGCTCGACTTGAGGCTGAAGGGATGCGACACTCCATTCCTCGTCAAATTACCGTAGTTGCGACTACCCAAGTCTTCATGCTGGTTCGACATGTTCCCCGAAGTGATGAACTCGTAGATGCCGGACTCGGGCGTTGAGTTGAAGTCACCGCAGAGTAGAAGTGGTATTTGAGCCGCGTCTGAATATTCCAGTGATGGTCCTGGTGTTTGCGTGTTATCCGGTATTGGGTTTCCTTCCTCATCGTCTCCGTTCGCGAAGCGGTATAGTACCTTGTCAGTGCAAGGAGGCGACTTCGCCCACTTGTTCGCTAACTTGGTAATAGACTCCAACAAGATCGCCACTTGCACCATCTTGACGTCCGTGAATGCAGGGTTCCAGAAGACGTGGACGTTACCAACAATCAGCCTAGAACCTGTGACCCGGTTCTCAAGGAACGCAATAACAGCAATATCGTCTCGCGGCATGACGCGGTTGAAGATGTCATGCTCTCCCTTCATATCGGGACGATTAATGGCAATGTTGGTAAAGTCGATGAGCTGTTTCTCCAACAACACGTACTTGCTGTGCTTGTAGAAGATGGCACACCCATCGACAAGCTTAGCATCCTTCTCTGCCATAGTCCTTGCTCGCGTCTTCGTCCAAAACATGCCCTTGTAGTCGTTGTGCGCTAGGGCCGGTCGGAAAAAGTCATTATAGGACTCCTGGTCGATTTCTTGAAGGCAAAGTATGTCAGCATTGCGCTCGCGGAGTTCGGCCAGAATGGTCTCTCTCCGGTGTTCCCAGTCCAAGGCTCCACTTGCGGTGTACCCGTATTGGGACGGGGTACAGTACTTGTCGCACAATATGTTGTAGCTGAGCGCTGACACCGTTTCTTGTTCGGCGGCCACTTCGTCAAGTTGGATAATGTCTCTTTCCATAGGAGCCTCAGGGCCTATTCAAGTCAGCACAGTTCGATCTAGCCAGCATTACCGTCGGTCTTACCTGGCGCAGTTTCACGGAAGTGTTCGATGAGCTTGGAAGTTCCGCTCTCTTCCATAATGATCTCTTTGTGTTCGCTGGGAATTGGATTGCCATCTATGCCGAGCACCTCCAGCTGAAACAGGGATCCAAGTTCAGGAGGCAGGTAGTTGATGTTGTTGTCAAAAACCAGCAATTGCTTCAGATTGACAAGCATTCCTATCTCAGGAGGCAGCGTTCGCAGCTCGTTCAAAGACGCATCCAAGTGAGTGAGGTTCCTAAGCTTTCCGACGCCTGCAGGGAGAATGGAGAGCTTATTGCAGTTGAGATAGAGCTTGGTGAGAAAGGTGTATTGAAACAAGGTCGGGGTCAACGTTTTTAAATTCTGACCGCCGAAGTCGAGGATAGTCCAGACGTGGTTCTCTCTGCCATCCTGAATCATCTGCCCTGCGGGCCTGTTACGCTCCTCCTTGTCCGCATCTTTCTGGGTGCCGCTGTTCGTTCCAGCAATCACATTCTTGTTGACACTCGGGTGGTTCCTCGCATGGGAGTGAGACTGCGTCATCTCGCGAGCCATTTGCGCTAGTTTCAATTGTTCTGCCCAGTGCTCGCTGACCGGTTTGTTGAGCCCACTATGCACACTTCCAGGCGTTCCATTCTGCAGATGATTTTGACCAAAGTGAGGCTGTACATTCGAGATGCCTCCGCTGGAAACGTTATGCTGGTGATTGAACTGGTTCGTATGCGCGCCAGTCCCATGGTCCTGGTGTTGATGGTGCGCTTGGCCGTGATGCTGGTGGCTGGGATTGTGCTGGAACGGCTTGCCCAGGTTCATCTGCATCGCGTATCTGTTCCCTCCGTTCATCATCACGTTGTGGCCCTGATTGCCGTGGCCATGGCCTTGATTGAACATGCCGAGCTGCTGCGGCGACTGTGCACCTGAGGATCGCGATGGGGAGGGTGTGTCTGGGTTATTGAAGGGTATCCGGGCGCTAGTGGTCGGCGAGCGCACTCGGGTGGGGAGGTTTCGAGATTGCAGATGGTTTTGTGCGTGTTGCGGGTAGAAAGCGTGGCCTGGACCTCTTTGGTAGGCCGAGTAATCGGCCATCTACAGGTATAGCGAGGTCAAGCGATGAGGGGCCCCGGGGCTGCAGCGGTGAAGGTGAGTTGGCGCCCGGGGGAGATTCGAGGTAGGCGTGGGTCAGGTCGGTGGAGGGGTTCGGAGACGCGCTTTTCTTCGTTCTAACATGGGCGACTCTACAACACGCCTTCATATGCTGCGCTGGGAACGCGGGCCGCAGTGGGGCATGTATTGAGGAGCCGTGTCGCCGGGCGAGCTGTGGTCGCGTAGGTGCGGGGAGTGAGCGTGTGCGCGGAGCAGGATCGGGTGGTCGTGGGAGCGGGAGATTAAGGGCAGAGTCGTTGGTCGGGGTGTGAATGCGTGGATGGCGCTGTCACCTGTCTTCACCGTCGTTAGTCACTGGGGTGGGGACGAGGTTGGTTGACGCCGAAATAGACGACGACAGAACCGGGGAGAAAGACGCGCCAACGCACCGGCTGGGGCAGCGAGAAGCAGCGCAGCTATTCAAGCAGTCTCAATTGCGCAGCTTTGGCCGTGACGGGCACCAGGGGCAGCGTAGGCAAAGAATAGAGAGTGTAGCAATGCTATCGCATGTCGCGAAGCTCTGGCTGGTGCGTCTAGGCCGGCGTTCAACCGCAGGTCACGTGGGACGACGAGCGCCAGTACCAGGTCTCAGAGTCAGTAGCTCTCCGTCGGGTCTCACGCTGGCCTCACGTACCGCACTGGAGCGTAGCTAGCTCCGTTGTGCGCGGATGGGTGCGGCAAAGACGACATCGCAGCACCGCCAGAGCGTCCTCTGCGTGCAAGCACTTGCACCATCTTGCGTGACTGTTCTTTGAGGCTGCCCCGCTACCATGCTCGCCATCCCACGCCAGTTGCAACCATGTACCGTCTCCCGGCGTCAACGGGGTTCGTATGCCTGACTACCCCCGCGTTTGCACACGCCACAGCTCCGTGTCTCGTGCTAGACGTGCGGCTTGGGACGGCCATGTGTGCCCATTCTATGGCTGGCGCTCCAGGTGGGATGTACTCACCCCCTTCTGATTGGAGACGCCCGCTCTGGTCCTCGGTTGATGCACGTCTGTCTGAAGCTGCCCGCCGCCCAGCTGAGGGGCACCACGGTCCTTTATACTTGGCCGTCCGAGGTGCCAGCAGACGCAGCCTGTGCAGATCCAATCTCTCGCCCTCCCGCTTGACAGCCACACCCACCCTCGTCACGTCCCGCTGCCGCCCCGTCTTCATATCTGGTCGCTCCCCGATGTTCCGAGTTCACACGTGCTTATCGGACGACTTGGGAAAGGTCCAATATCGCGAGCTGCCCGCTAAAAACAGTGGGGCAAGGGTGTGAAAATGGCCGAGTGGATGATGGTGTGCTCTCCTGCGGCATTCCGTCTTATGTCGATGCCGCTGACCTGATCCCCACCACAGTATCGCTACACTGGCGGCAACGCCAACGGCACATCTGCCCGCCCAAAGACTGCAGAGGCGAAGCAATGGGATTTGACCTCGACTGACGCCCTCGGACGAACCATATCAGCAAGCGCAGCGCCTGCCGCGCCTGCGCCCGGAGCACTCATGGACGCGACGCGGGGCTCCGTCTCGAGCGCATCGGTTGCCCAGAGCACCAAACTTGAGGATTCTGCTATTTTCGCAAATCCCTTTGCCTTGCGCCATGGCCGCCGCTACCTTCGAGACCTGCCGTATCCCCTTCCCTGCGACCTGCCCGAGCTCCAGCGCCAGAACCTACACACCCTCCTTTCTACGTCCGTCTTTGGCCGCGCTCTTGGCTCCAGCCCGAACCCTGAGCGGCCACCTCACAAAGTCCTCGAGATTGCATGTGGTAGCGGGTACTGGTCTTCGCTATGCCACGAGTACCTGTACGGCCTGGGCTACGAGGATGTTCAGTACACTGGTCTCGATATCGTGCCCGTAGCAGCGGACCTGCGCAAACAGAACATAGACTGGAGATTCGTCCAACACGATTTGCGAAAGGTGCCGCTACCGTTCGATGACGGCGAGTTTGACATTGTGGTTATGAAGGACATGAGCATGGTGGTGCCACTAGGCTCCGCATCTCAGAGGGTTCTGGACGAAGCCATCCGGATATTGAAGTCCGGAGGAACGTTGGAGATATGGGAAACCGACCATGTTATCCGATCTATCCTACCGCACCCTCCACCGCCGCCGGGCAAGAACCCCCAGGAATACGCCTGCGCAGTTGCAACTGGGACCTTCATGATCTCCCCGATCACACCATTTACCGAAGTCCACAACAAGTTTCTCGCGTCGTCGAACAATTGGATAACGGAGGCCTTGGATAAGCGGAAGCTGTCACCCACGCCGTGCGTGCGTATCTCGCAGATGTTATTACAAGAGACCGAGACCCTTCAAGGGGTGGAGAATCGGAGAGTAGCTATTCCCCTGGGTGAGCTGCGGTGGGAGCGAGAGGCCGCAGCAGAGAGACAGGCGGCGAATCGTCGTGGCAGCGAAGCAGCGCGTACCAAGAAGAGCGGGGACAGCGCGACGCTTACAGACGAACAAGCAGCTCTGAGACACACAGCGTTGCTCGTGGTCATCCAGATGATCGAGAGTCTGGAGCCGCTGCTGAAGGAAGTTAGTGGCAAGTCGCAGGAGGAATGGCAGACTTGGTGGGGCTCGATGATGACAAACTTGCTGCAGGAAAAGGGCGCCTCGAGCGGAGAATGCCTGGAGATCGGAGTCTGGTGGTGCCAGAAGGTCTGATAATGCGCGTGTGCATACCTTTTGCTTTGAGATATCCCCTCGTGGCCTGGTTTCAGGCTCACTGCAATTCGCTGGCGAAGCAATTATACCTTATCATAGCGTTGACGCAAAGCGCGGTACCGCTTTAGGTAGTACAATGCTTCTATCTCTGAACCAATGTCAATTGATACCTTTGACGCACGTAAAACAGTTTCACTTACCCTTCTTCACATATTCGGCCCTTTCAATACCTTCTTTAATCTTCTTTTCATCCGTCAAATGTTGCTGGCTGGCGAATGCTTTGTGGAGTCGAGTTCTGTAGTAATCGTATCCCAGGGGATACTCTCGACCAAGGTACAGCAGCTCTGTTGATGTCAGGCGAGGATGTACGTGAGCCCGCGCATGATCTAAACGTACCTTTATAGATGGTTATGACCTGGTGGCGGAGCGTTCGATTGATAGCTGTCATGATTCTTTGCTCTCCGGAATATTGAGCTGCAAGCCACCCCAGGATGCGTGATGTATGCACGATTCGTGTGGATGATAGGGATTCAACGTGCTGAAGGTCATCGATGGTGGGGCGGCCCAAGCTCCCGCCCACGTTCGCGTGACGACACCTCGGCCCGTGGAAGGTGCGATTATCAACTCGAATCCAATGATACCATAGTCGCCCGCGGATTTCTCCTTGCGCTTCCATATCTCGAGCGGCCGACTTGCATACTATGCGCCCCCTCGCACGCAGCGTGCTGCCCGCCCGACCGCTACTCATCCAACGCGCACCGAACACCGCACGCCTGCAATCGACGAGCTCGTCCAGCAAAGATGCGGCTACCGCTGCCCTGAGCCCACGGTGGCTCTCCGACCTCAAGACGCGTGTTGGCAAATGCATCAATTTTGGCATAGACAAGGAGCAGGTGAAGGAAGCCGGAGACATCTTGCACTATGTCAATTTCAACTGGAAAGATTTGGTGGCAGGCAGCGAGGGCTTCCTGACTGGAAAGCACCGCTGGGGCCTTCATCGGCAACAGGTCGCGTGGGGAGAAATGGTGAGCTCGCATGTCGGCGCAATAGTGTGCTGCAGTGGCTAATGCGCTTCGGGGGGTGCACAGGATAGCATGGTAAGACCAGCAGCAAATGCATCTTCTCACCTGCAAACTACGTGCTAATGTTTGCAAGGGTACGATGTTCGATGGATCCCGATTTGGGACGAGATGTTGACTGTGTGACAGGTCACGTTAATAACGTAACATACAATCGGTGGGCGGAGAGTGCTCGAGTCAATTGGGGCATGAATTTTGCCTCTATGGATACCGAGCACAGAGATAAGTGGGAGGCTCTGGTAACGCCCAAGGGTATTGGCATGATCCTGCGGAGCATCCGTACTGACTACAAGTTTGTGAGTGACTTGCCTGTCCAGCATTAGTCTTACTACGGAGGGTTCTGTGAGCGCGTGACTACAGACGTCAAGCCAGGATCCTCTTGTTGGTGCGCGCAGGAATTCGCAACTGCGAGGCTCAGATAGAACGTTGCTGACTGCGGTGCTACTCCAAAGCCGATCAAGTATCCAGACCGTGTCACGGTATTGCATAAGCTTCGTTCGATGCCGAAGGCGGACACGGACCACTTCATCCTTGACGTGGTAATACTCTCCGAGTTGCACCGGAGAGTTGCAGCGCGCTGTGTCGAAGACATTGTCATCTACGACTACAAAGCAGGGAAGAAGTCGTCCATGGAGCCATTCATGGTCAAGATGCTGGTGGAGACTTTCAACCTGCAAGAGCAGGCGAAGACGACGTACGGGAATAAGGCATTGGAGCTCATTCGACGGGTACAAGCGCTCGAGAAGAGCTCCTGGGATAGACCAGATGCCAAGGAGGATTTTGGCAGCGCGATTCCATAAAGCTTTTCTCAACGTGCCATCTTGCATCGACTGCGGCTATCCAGCCACAGCACACCATCGGATGATCTGCATGCCCGTTACGCGTGACTTGCCCGGGTTTCCAAATTAGTACGTCACGGTGCAGGCCATTGGCTGCTCACACCAAGCTTTCAACGGCGCCAATGATGGAGGGGCGGAATGGTTTCCTGGGCAAACATGTCCGGCGAGGAGAAAAGCTCCGACGAGAGGAACAGCCGGGCGATCCCCTGGTGAGAGCGTTTGGCGATGATGCAGCGTTCACGCAGCTGCTGCTTACCCGAACTAGGTGGATAATGTCGTCTGCACCGTCGAGGTCCCCGAAGTAGGCGGCGGGGCTGCAGTATGCTCGCAGTAGCAAATCAGAACGACAAGAGCGGTGTGTGGTGGCAGCCTCGGAGAGGTGCTGTTTGCTGCCGATCCTGACCGCACAGGCAGAACGAGGCAGCACGCCAGGGTGACCCGGTCCTCGTAAATGAATAAGGCGGGCTAAGCTGGTTACCCGCAGCACCGCGATTGGCGTCCGATGCAGCGCGTGCTGCGAAGAGACGCCGGCAGCGCAGTTGCGAGCCCACGGCCAGGATGCAGTGAGCATCGCGGGCAGCGAGCAGTGAAGGCACCCGGCTGCTTCAGCACAAGCGTTGCGAAGAAGCGGCTAGGGCGGTGGGAGGACAGTCCCCATGCGGGCGCGGGCACGCTGATCCGTGAGCCGGGCCCATCGTCGGTGCCGTGATCGACGGTACATGTGAGATGTAGGCGACAGGACGCTGGGAAGAGCGAGCTGCAGCGGGCGAGTAAGAGGCGCGGCGGGCGGTGCCTGGGGGGCCTCTCGCATGTTGCTGCGTCTGTCGTGTGCGCGGTGGAAGCCAGCGGAGCGAGGCACATGAAACAGGCAGCACCAGCGCACGCAACGGGTCGCCATTGGCGCATCCGCGCTCCCCAGCGGGCCCGGTGCGCCATAGCCGGAATTTTCGTGGGCAGCCTCTGCACGGCGAACCAAGGGTGCTCCAGCGGGGGCGCCTGACAGTGTGAAGGCATTTTGAGACGCTTCTTTGGGGCCTTGGCGCCGGTGTGGTGCGTGCAGCAGAGCGTTACTTGGACTGCCAATTTCGTGAGGCCGCCGGGCCCTCTCCCAAACACTCCCTCGACTCACACGACACCCTTCCGCAGCCAGCGCCGCCGTCACCCAGTCTGGCTCGTCCTGTGATCCAGCCGAGCCGACCTGCGGTGTCTGCGCTCTCCGCCCGCTGCTTGCCGCGTACATGGTAGCGAAGGGGAAGAGGAGCCAGGCGAACCGCACGACCAGAGACAACGAGAATGGCCTCGCCGCGCCCGTCGGAAAGCGCATTTCCAGGCAGCGCAGCAACCCGCACCTCAACGGCCACGCCAATGGGACCAAACTGCCGTCGCCGCCGCCGCCCGCGGCCAACGTAGACGACCCGATGACGCAGCCGGCCGCCGCCGCCGCAGCATCTGGCTCCGCTGAAGATGCTGCTGCCTTTGCCAGCACCGCCGCCCCGGCTGCGTCTGCCTCTGCCAGCACCCCCGAGGATCGCGTGCGCGCGGGGTCCAACGTGTCGCTCGACGGCCTCGAGGCCTGCCGCCCGTACGACGCCGACCCCTTCGACTCCGCCCCCAGCGCCCTCGCGCGTGCTGCCAATGGCACAAAGACCCCGCCCGTCTACATGCCCAACATGCTCACCGTGGCCACCACCATTCTCTCGTCCTGTCCTCTGCGGGACGTCCTCGCCATCCTCATCATTCTCCTTCAGCTGCCGCCCACCGTCCTGACCGTGGTGCAGTTCCTATTTGCAACCCTCACCTTTGTCCCTCCCCAAGCCGGAACCCCTCTCTCTGCCCTCTCCGCATTTCCCTCATTCACCGACATCTTCCAGGGCTCCGGCGGGACGCCCTCCCTCTTTACCATTGTCTTCGCTGATGCCCTCATACTGGTGCTCTGGCTGGTACTGTGGGTCCCTGTACAGAATTTCTTCTTGGACCTGGCGCAGGCCGTCATTGCAATAGCCCTAGGGGGCGCCGCAGCTGGCAAGAATGGTACGACCAACAGCATCTTCATCTGTTTCGTCATCATTCTGTCAAATCATCTCTTCAGATTCAGGCCTCTTCGGCAACACATCCTCCATTTTGTCTATACGGGGCTCGCCCGGGGGGGCCTGGAATTTCTGTCGAGCCCTCCGAGCATGCCGACCTTTCAGGAAAGCTTCTCAACACCCCATGGATGGCCCCGCAGCCTCCTGGGAATTCACATTTTAGCTCAAGGTGTCGTTCGCATCATTCGACGATCTCTATCTCGACGGGATGCAGCCCAATCGCTGCCAACCGGCAAGAAGACTGACCCCGAAGCCGGCGTTCACCTCCAGCGCACTTCAACCGCCACCATCGATTCCAATGCCGAAGTTCCTAATTCTTCGAGTACCGATGGCCGTCCGCCTGGGCCATCGCCCGCAACGCATACACACAAGGACAAGGCGAGTAGTAGCCGGAGGAAGAGGAAGCAGGCTACACATGTTCGTAGTCAGCAGCCGTTTTGGGCTGCACTTGCGAGTACAAAAGTCACAGTTCTTAAAGAGATGGAAAGCAGCCGAGCGGCGAACGACGCCGGGGAGGCTAACGCGAAAGACGCTAATCACATTGGAAACGCTGTTTGGAGATTGGAAGACGACCGTGTTTGGATTTCAGAAGTCGGGCATTCCGACATTTCTTTTCGAGTCAGTTTGTGTGGGAGTGGAGACTTTGATGACGTTCAAGAGCAGGTTGGGGGTAGTGGTTCGGGCATTGACAAGTCGAAGCCTTTCTACATCCGTGTCAACGGTGCGGATTGGAGTTCAACCCGGATTCGATCGACCCTGCCGGAAGGGTACCCGGGCGAGGAGAAGAATGGCGTATGGGTGGGAGAGATTTTCGGTCTGACGGGCCTATCAAACTACCATTGCGAGTTTGTGCGGACCAAAGACCGCGAAGTCTTCTATTCCACCAGCCTGATCACTTCTCCGAGCCCGGTCACGGAGCAAGGTGAGTTTACATGTGGCATTGTCGGGGGTCCCAAAACTCACAATCAACAGCAATTGCCTCGGTCGCATCACCTCCACCTCATCAGACATTGAGACCTTCTTCACCCACGACAACCCTGAAGAACTCAATCGCCGCCGCCGACCAACAGTTACAAGAGCAACGGAACCGACTCAAGCGGAACAAGAAAGACCACAAAGCTGCACTCACTGCCACCAAGAAAGAGGTCGATACCCTAGGTACCCGACTGGCAAATGCAGGAGGCAGTGACGAGCGCCAGCGCCAGCGAGTGATGCAGTTCACGCAAAACATCCGTCAAGCTGAGGATGCCGCTGCTGATATCGCTATCAAAATAAGTTCCATGGGCGAGATTCCAGCCGAAGAAACGGAGGAAGCTGCTGTCAAGAAGCGGGAGTGGAAGAAGGAGCGAGACAACAAAGAAGGTGTGTCGACGGAATTCGATAACGCCAAAGCAGAAATCGAACGCCAGGTCCGCAGCGTCGAGTCGGATATCACCTCAGCCGTCCAGAAGCGCGAACGCCTTCAGCAGCGTCAAGCCAAGCTCAATGACCAGCACGACCGTCTCATTACAGCCAACAAAGAGGGTTACACTGCCAAGCAACGCAAGGAGCAGGAACGCCTGGCGCTCCATCAAGAAAGGCTACAGGTTGAGGCACAGTATCGCAGCAACATCAACAGCTTTGAGCGCCGCGCGAACGACTACTACATGGCTACTGGGCAGATCGAGCAGACAATCCAACACTTTGAGACCATTCTCTCGCAGTCTCAAAACATGTCTGTTCCTGCTACGCCTGAAGGTCATCTTCCAGGCACCAACAACATGTCTCCTTACACGCACCCTTTCCAGAGCTTCACGTTCCCTCTCTACAACGACGGTCGAGTCAACAGCACACCAGGTTCTCTCCGTGGCGGTCGCGGACGCTCTTCTTCTATGCTCTCCAATATCTCCGGCTTCACAGATGGCTTCGATGACAACATGCACTCACCCTCTGGCAACATTCTCGGCAACCCTTGGAACGCACCCGGGTTGCTTAACGGAGGACATGGAAGTCATGGCAGTGGCAGTCTCAGCTCTGGTACATCGAGTCAAAGCTCCAGTCAGCGCGATCCGATGAGTCCCGTGCCTACCAACAAGCCCATGATGGCACGGAGCCCGACGGGTGGTAGTGGTGCGTATATGAGTCCAGTTGGCACAGGTCGTTAGGTCCAGATCTCTAGGTAGTCGTCTTCCAATGTGATTTTTGTTTTTGGTGTGGATTACAATGGCTCTTTTGCTGGTCCAAGTGATACGTGTGCTGTGGATGGTTTGCAGTGTCAGCAGCGTAGCTTCATTGATGGCAGACGTGCATGAGGATATCCGACGAATCTTAAGGTACAGTGGCATTTATGAAGGTGAACGTGTACATGACACTTACCATCTGCACGCGAGGTACTGTTTCCCGCTTCACATACTATCTCCACACAAACGCTACTCGGCGTCTACTACCATCATTCACAGCAGCAAACCAGCTGTCCCCACTTACACCAACACACGCATGCCTATACAAATATCACATATCAATCCATAGCCTCGTATCATATCCAACACCTGAGCCCGGTGTCTCGATCCACAACCCGAGCTAACCCTAACGCAACCATGTCTACTATAGACCCCGCCCACTTCACCCACTGCAAATCCCTCATTCTCGACATCGCACGCGCCCTCTACGGCGCCCACTCCCCTTCCCCCAAGGTCTTCGACGTCATCACGTATTCCGCCCCCATTTCCCCAGCACGTACATCCTGCTCGACGGCCGGCCACAGGGTATGCCGCTTCCAAGGCTGCTGTGTGGTGAGCCGCTGGTTTTGTACAGAGGGGTTATGGATACAGACTGGTTCTATTGTGGGTGGCATCTCTGGGGAGTTGAATGGCCCTATTCTGTGATGAGAAAAATGGAAGAATGAGGGCCAGATACTTGGAGATCTTTCAACGTCCTATCGTGGACACTAGCCTGGGTTGTGAAGGATGGTGATGCACTTTCTGTGCCACGCATGTGTCTTGCGATGAGTGGCTATTTCGTCAGTTGGATTACAGTCTTGGAGATGCAGGCTAGAATTTGCTTTGCATACGTGCATAAGCTAGCGCATGGGGTTCCGAGACACCCGGGGATATGAGACACCGCGCAGAAATCCTTCACCCCTCAAAAAATCGCGATAATTGATTCAGCATAACTACAATTGCCACTTACTACACA